>NW_025999982.1:34444606-34477472 GCF_001458135.2 Marmota marmota marmota | reverse complement strand
GGCTCCCACTCCTGCTGTATCAATCTACACAAGTTGCTTGTCACCCCCCAGTTATTTTGCTGCAGCCGGACTGCGGCAGATGGTGGCCCATTACGGGGAGCCCCGGGACACTCAGGGGTAAGTGACGAGGAAAAAAGCTGCCCGTCCATAGATAGGACGGGAGCAAATCTGCTCGTCCCTAGGCAGATAGGGCGAGAGGAAAAATGGCCATTTCGAGAAAATGGAGAATATTGATACAGTATGTTTGTGTCTTGTTTTGTCTTGAAATGTTGTATTGTCTTTGTGACGAAAATATGGAAGGGGTGAGAAGTAAACTGATAAGGGAAGAAGGCACCCCAGTGGAACCAAGAGCAATTAGGGCATGTGTTGATGGAAGCCCAGGAACTCTAGTCAGAAAGAAAAAGAAAGTTCAGAAGAAGAAGGATTATCAGGAAAAACGTTGCAGCAAAAGGCTATTACTGAATACTTTTCATTACCAGAGGGTACGTGAATCGGCGCCCCAGCTACCACATGCGTGAGCCGGTCATGGTGCAGCAAGGGCTTTCCAAGCGGCAGCAGCCGGCTCTTCCCTGCCCCCTGCCCGGGGAGCGGGATACCACTGCGAGAGCCCAAATCCAAACCTGTGCCCGTAAACAGTTTGAGTCCGAGACACTCCCCAGGGCCATCTGGGGCTGCCCGGGACGCTACAGCCGGCAGAAGACGCTACTGGTGTCCCTGATGTTTGGTCATTTTCAATGCCAATAACTAAACTACAGTGGTTCTCCCACACCTGGAAGCTAATGAGTAATGAGCACCATTAAGGCTTATTTCAAATGTAAAAAACCTTGAGATAATGTACTAAATTGTTCAGAAGGTTGTTTTCTTAGTGGACTGCTACAGGATTTTCTTTAGCATCTTTGCAAGAATTCCTGCCTTCGTCCCAGTGCAGGTGAGGACGAGGGTGGAAGAATTTCCAGTGTGGCTGAGAACCGGAGGAGACTTTGGATCAAGCTAGCTGCCTGCAGAACTTACCTGGACTGTGATTTAAGCTAGCTGCCTGCAGAACTTACCTGGACTGTGAACTTACCTGGACTGTGAGTTAATCTATTGAGACACTGCTTTACCTGGACTGAGACAACAAAATGTAATCTACAACAAATTGTAACTCGGTAACTTTGCAAACGGTGTCATTGCTGGTATAATTTTTCCAAGGGCTTCTTGCATGGAGCCATCAAGTGGCTTGGTATTGTGACATTTTGTATCCTCCCCTTCTGCTTGTAGCAGATTATTTATGGTGTTTGTGTAAAAACCACTATGGTTGTTATTTAAATTAAACAAAAGGGGGAAATGTTAGAGTCTGTAAACAAGTCAGGATGGCGCCTGGCATTTTGCCAGGGGAATGTTAGAGTCTGTAAACAAGTCTGGATTGGCGCCTGGCATTTTGCCAGAGGGAGTGGTTTGTGAAGTAACGCCAGTGAGCCATTAAGTGTGGAGATTCCTTATTGGTTGACTGCTGTATCTAGTTTATGTTAATTAAGATAAGCTGTGTGGAATGCATATATACCCCTCCTGTCCTACAATAAATGGCTCCCACTCCTGCTGTATCAACGTACACAAGTAGTTCGTCACCCCCGCCCCCAGTTATTTTGCTGCAGCCGGTCTGAGGCAGCTATATTATATTATAGTATAATAAAAATCCATAGGGATTCCCAATTTGTAGATAGGATCCTGAAGTTTTCTCTTCCTTTCTCTCCACCCCCAGTGTTAGGACTGAATCCAGACCTTGCATATGCTAGGGAAGTGTTCTACCAGTGAGCTACACCATCAGCCCCATGGCCCTAAAGTTTCATTTGGTAACTATCTAGGCCAGGTATTATCACATATCTCCCTCTCATTGTATTATTTGTTTGGTTTGGTGTGATTTTCTGTATGCAAAAGGAATGTAGGGCAGCCAGCACTCAATTTCCCTGGAAGTCATGATCAGGGACTTTATTATTGGCTCCATCTTTTTCTCTTCTCTATTCCTCTGAGAGTCTTCTTCAAATTCTTAAAGTTCTGGGAGGAATAAATTTTGTCTCTCCTCATAAAGACTCCTCTCTCATGACCTTCAGACACATTCACAAAAATAGTTATTTTCAGGTTAAGAGCTTTGGAGTACATGAACCAATCAAATAATTCTTCCACTAATTTCTATACTACTCAAAGCCCATTCAAGGAGCGTTTCAAAACAAAAGTTCCATAAAATACTAATAGACGTTAGTAAATAAGATGTTAGAAAATAAGATTCCTATGCTTTGATGAATTTGGCTTGGATTTAAACAGAGCTGAGCAGGACTTCTAAGAGACTTTAATATGCTGATGTGCAGAAAAAAAAATTTTTAAGAGCAAGAGAGAGCATTTGCCAGTTCCCATGATGTTACTTTTTCATGGAGCACAGAAATGCAGGGAACCCAGTTTGGAAAACTGAATCTGTATCAGTGGTTTTAAACTGGATACAAGATTTTCCCTATAAGTCCCCTCCTTCTTCCCCAGAAAAATGTGGCAATGTCCGGAGAGAGTTCTCGTTGTCACAACTCAGAAGTGGGGGTGCTGTTGCAACTAGTGGGCCAAGGCTGGTATGCTGCAGAACATCTTATTGTAAGAATAACATCTTACAATTAAAAAACCACCTTAACAAAGAATTCAATTCCTTTTCCAGATTGTGGGAACCTGATCCTGATTAAAGAACCTGGTCAGTAATACTAACATTAACTTGCAGGATGGGGTCAGGGGTGGGCCACAGACTTCCCTTCCTTTCTAAGTAGAATGCTTCATGGAAATGGAGCTCTTAAATCTCCCAGAATCTATAATAGATTAAGTTCTCTGCAGGTCCTTGATGTTCCCAGTTTAACAAAGAGCTTTTTTATTTAATGTCTTTCAGTCTTATTATATTCATTCTTTTAAAATGTTTCAAATTTACAACATAAAAGGGAAAGTAAGAGTGAAATAAGTATTGGTAATTTTTTTCTAGCCTCATGCTTTCTCAAGATTTACTCGGTCTAATTTATTTGTACCACATGCTGTGGAAGATAAGCAGCAGCAGAGGTGTCCCTGGTTAGACTTCGAGGCAATTTTAACCACTGTCCCCTCCCTCCCTTCTTTCTGTATCAGTTCTTCCCTCAGCATCCTGGGCTCCTTTTGCCCAGCCTCTCTTCCTGGATGAAGAACGCATTTTTGTGAATGCATAAGAACACTAAAATCTCATTCCTCCATGGTCAGGAAAAGTGTTCACGGTTCAGGAAGAGGACAAAGAAAAGAATATTCACATGGAAGTATCAGGCATCTGCAGGGAGGTGCTTCAGCACAGTGCCTGCCTCACAAATCCACTCTGTAGAAGTGACTATAGGAGTTGAAGCCTCCATCAGTTGAGCAAGCCTTTATTGTTCATCACTGAGAAATACTGCCAAAGGCAGAAGTGGTCCAGCAAGGATAGGGATGTGGATTGGTTTCCTGTTCTCACTGAGCAACATTGGGACACTCCTTCCTGCCTCCTTCTCTGTATCACTAGTCTTCCTAACCCATGGTCTTCTCCAGTTTGTCTTGGAGTGGTAATTCAGGTGCCTGGGAGGAGCATCCTGACTGGCTGCAGTGGGAGGCCCCTGCCCAAGATAACCTACTGTACATTTCTCCTGGTTCTTTGCAGCTATTGCTTGACCATTGGAGCTGGCCCACTATTGAAAAGCTATGGCCCAGACAATGAGGATACTGACAGGTTACATATTTCTCATGTTTGTTCAAGTTTAAGAGATGAAGAATAAATTTTGATTTCTCTACCAAGGGTCCTGTGAGGCTAAGTCAATGGTTGTGAAATAAAGATAGAACATTTCTTCAATCTACTCATATGTCATCATTAATATAATTACTAACCTCAATTTTTTTTTTTTGGTACCAGGGATTGAATCCAGAGGCACTTCACCACTGAGTCACATCCCTAACCCTTTTTATTTTGAGCCAGGTTCTCAGTAAGTTGCTTAGGGCCTCCCTAAATTGCTGAGGCTGGCTTTGAACTTGAGATCCTCCTGCCTCAACCTCCTGAGCCTCTGGGTTTATAGGCCTGCGCCACTATGTCCAGCTAAGATCAACCTTTTTTTTTCTTTGTAAATAAAAGCAAAATCATTAAATCAAATAACTGCAGAAGACTTTAGTGATGAAGAAAATTACTTGAGGGTGAGATATAAAAGAGAAGAATTTATTTCCTCCTCAGTGGAAGTAAAAACAGAAAAAAATGTTTTCTATTTCTTACTTGAGAATATGGATTATTTCATCCATGTTTTCAGGAATTAAAGGGAAAATGTGAGTGGAATAGTCAAGCTGAATATGTTCATGCTCTCTTTCTCAGATAGTGTTTAGGAAACTCCCAATTGTAAGTAGGAATGAATTGGCATTGTTGGCATCTCAAAGTAATCCTCCCCCCGGCCCCCGTTTGTGGTACTAGAGAATGAACCTAGGACTTGCTAGGCAAGTGTTCTACCACTGAGCTATATCCCCAGTCCTTTTTTAAAATTTAATTTTGAGACTGGGTCTTGATGAGTTGCTAAGGATGGCCTCAAACTTGCTATACTCTTGCTTGAGCCTCCCAAGTCACTGGGATAAGAGGTGTGTGACACCATGCCTGGCCCACCTCCTCTATATTAACACAATCCTAATTTCATATTCTCCCTGTCTCACTTAGATGTTTTTGTTTTCTGCTATACTCCCCTGAAAAGTCTAAGGGGATATGAGCTAATATCAGTTGAATCTTCAATATTTTAAAGCAGGAATGATATATGTAGGTATTAGGCTATATCCATGTTGTACTAGGGGTGAAACCTGAATTGTTTTTGCTTTGTCTTAGAAATTAATACCCATTAGTCCTGTGTACACAACAAAGTGGCTTGGACACAGCATAAAATGAGAATAGATAAAGAAATTTCCAACAATTTTACACTGTCATTGGAGAGCTTAGCTTTAGTAATTTAACATTATAAATGAAAATTTTCCCCCAAAGACCAATTCTATAGTGATGAGTCAATTCCCCAAGATTATCTATCAGGGATAAAAACCAAAGGCACCTAAAATCTACAGTATACGGAAGAGGAATTCAACTAGAAAATTCATGTTTGGGGCTCTGTTTGCACTCCATGCAAATTGTGAGGATTTTAGTACTGATTATGATTTTTAATAAGGTCTATGTATTTCATGGATCTCACCTATCAAGCCAGCTTCTTTAATGTGTTAGTATTCAAATACAGGATTCTACATAAATAATTACAAAGGGTTAGATGTGAGAAGAGAAGTTCAATGAACAAACTTGTTATTTTTCTAATGGTTGGAGACTTTTGACAGTATTTAAACCTCAGTCATTGTGCTTGTGTGTGATTGTGTGTATGAGCGTGTTTGTGTACAGGTGAAGCACACACAGTAGAGGTCTGCTGTTCTTTAAAGCTTTAAATACATGTATTTTTTATTTTTAATAATAACATTTTACAAATTTAAGTACGTAGGATAAAATTTGCTATTTTCAAGGAGATTCATGTAATATTCATTTGGGGTGAGTTAAGGAAAATTACTCAATGTGGAAGTCATTTAACTCATTTTTCTGGTCCCTGTGTTGGCTTTTCTAAAGGAGTAAAAAATATGGACTTTTCTATTTGGGAGTAAAGAGTCAATAGTTGTTTAAACTTTTAAAAATAAGAGGCAAAATATCTGTGAAGTCAGACCATATCCTAAGCAGCCAAGCTACACAGTCCTATGACTGAGAAGTCCTTCCTCATATCTAATCTAAATATATCCTGCTTCCAACTCTTACTACTTCTCCTTATTTTGCCTTAGTGGGGAAAAATACATCTTCAGCTTCATTGCAACATATTGTTTGCTAAAAAGCCATTATTAAGTTGATCTTTTGGCATCTCTTCTTGACCAAATAACCCAAATCCTTTCACTTTTTCAAATTTATGGGTTCTATTTTCTGATTCTTAGACGTTCTTGTAACTTTCTCCTCACATCTTTTTTTTTTAAATACGGAGAAATAGAAAAGGCAACATTCTCTATGAGAGGGTTGGAGAGAGAGTCGGAGCCAGGCAGCAGTGTTTATTTGGTCTGGGTTTTGCATATTTCCTTGACTAGGAGATCTGCTGAGCTTGCATTCTTCCACACCTTCTCCTCCCCCCAACCCCATCTATAAATACACCACTGTCCAAGTTTCTGGCTTGAGACCTATGTGTAAAGACTCAGCCAATGGCTCTTCCAGTACCATTAACGGCTGGCAAACGTTGACTTAGCCTCACAGGACCCTTGGTAGAGAAACCAAAATTTATTCTTCATCTCTTTAGGACCTTGATGCTTCTTTTATCATAGCAATAAAAAGTCTTCTGTTGTATTTTACTTTGTACGATATGCTTTTATTGTATTTTACATTGTAGTTTTATTTTCACATTTAAAATGGGCAAGAGAGAGCCCTGTGGCATGGGAGATATGTTAGTGGTCCCTCAAAGCAGGAGACCAGCTCCTCCATCCTACCCTTCCTTAATTAGTGCTGGGGAGGTTGAATTCACAAGGGTGGCCTGGTCCTGAAAGACCAATCTATTGAGCGTTCCTATTGAGCATTGTGAACCCCACCCTGAAGTGTCCCATTCTAGTAATTTAATAAATCAATACATCTGCAGGCTGAAAAGAATTGTATTTCTCTTGACAAAAAATAAGCCTATGCAACCTTCCTAGTTTTTCTCTAGTATCTTTATTATACTCTTTTATCAAATTCCTTGTTACATTCTTCCCCAGCTTGGACTGAGTTAGAAACCTTGCCAAATGCCATCTGGATGTACCAGTTGGTTTCTCCCTTCCAAGTTGATATATCCATGTGAATAACTCCCAGCCCCTGACCTTCAAGTACAGAACTTCAAGTTCAAGTCCACCCCAGAATATGGTGCATTGGCATCAGACAAAACAGCAGATGCAAAAGGTTGCTTTCCCCATCTCCCTTGACTTTTTATGCCAAAGCAGGCTGTCAAACCTAGGAAGGTCTCTCTCTCTGACTTTCCCTTGCTCTTCTCTCCTGAAGCATCTTGTAAAACCCTCATTCCAGAGCTGCTCTCCCTGCACCCAGAGGAAAGGCACAGTCGTCTTTGAGAATACAGGGACATGGAGAAAAATACAAATAAGCTTGACTTTAGTTCATGCCCATATATTGCAAGCCCTTTTACCTTATAATTATTTCTCCATGACTGTTCATTCTTCATCAAACCTAAGCACAAAAATACACTTTACCTATTTCTTTAGTTCTTCGTTTTTCATTTGAAGGTGCCCATGCCAGGAGAATTTATTTTAAATAAATTCATATATTTTTCTTTATTAATCTGTGTTTTGTTTTATGGGAGCCTGAGCCATGAGCCCAAGATGAGAAGAAAAGATATTTCTTTTTCCTTACACCATTTAAAATGCCCAAAGTTTTCACATGGGAGCAGACAGATTATACAAGAATATTAGTGGGAAAAAGCACAAAACAAAACACTACTCAAATTCAGTAATGCCTTCTGATGAATTTCTCTTCCAATCACAATGGCATCTGTGTATTTTTGAAAAACCGCTGTATCTGTATATAGAGCATTTAACACTGATTATCTTTTCTAATCATACTTAATAGGACTTTCCATGGATACAACCATTCCTGTCATGACTTCAAGTCCCCTAGGGATCTTCAGGGTACAGTGGGAACCACTGCTCTAAGGAATACCTAGGTTGACATGATGCTGTTGTCACTCTAAACCCTCATGGTGATCCAGTGGCCTCAAAGGTTTATATTAGGCCTGAATTTTCTAAATTTTACCTCAGAGGGTAACTTGAGAGTTTGCTAGGTTTGTTTAGCATCGTTAATGTCACTGAGTAAGATCAAACTCAAATCTGCTGGTTAAAAAAATAGAAAAGTGGAAAGATATACCAATAATTTTAGACTGCAGCTAATACACCAAACATCTTAATTTAGTATTAACTTCTTACATATATCATAAATAAAGAAAGCAAAAGTATGTGTCACTTTTAAAATAATTTAATGAAATATTCCATGTAGCACTGTAGAATTCAAATAATATCAGTGTGGCTCTCTCTGAGATTCTATTATTTTTACTTCATCTAATGTTTCTAAACACAACAAAAGATACAAAGATACCTTTTGAGAACTTTTTTCATTTGATAGAATAGTCATGAAACTTGTTCCTTTTATGTGTCTGGTATTGTGCTACACTTTTAAGAAAATAAACAATTTAATTAAACCTCTCAAGCACCTCTTTATATCATGGTCAGAAGAGGTTAACAACTTGACTACTGTTGCCAAGCTGAAGCATCCTATGATTTAAAAACCCTTATCAGTAAGATGATGAAGTCTGAACATTTTGCATTTCATTTTGTGAGGCTACAAAACTCTCTGGTAAACTCAGTAGAAAGGGAAACAGGTTCCAGTATTGGAAAATCACAAACAGCTCTGAAACTAATAAAAAAATCTGTATTAAAAGGTGGTAGAAAGCTTTGTTCACTAGTGGACATTTTCTATAAATTTAATAAATACCTGTAATCCACTAATACTCACTATGAAAAAGTTATGGAATAATAAACCCACCAAGTCTTTTCCACTTGCCTCTGTGTACACAGCTCTGTTTGTCAGTCCACACGATTTCCCCCCAAGTAATTAGCTGTTTTCAGTAAGAGTGAGTGTTCTGGATCGTGTCCAAGCTCAGTCTGTCAACACTTGGGAGGATAGTGCCATTGACGAAGAGAAACGCTGCTCTCGTGTAAACTCACCTGGTGTGCATCTGTCTATCCTTACTTGTTTGTTTTCCAGTTTCTTGCTCTCCTGGTTGTTAGTAATTAGAAAGCTTGTGTATTTGAACCTTGCCGTGAAGAATGAGGGCAGAAATGTGCACTGCCAAATGGAGAAGTGGAAAATGAATGGGCAAGGATTTCAGAGCACAGAAGCCATCAGCAAAACTGCCAGCTCAGAAGTAATGCAACTTCAGCGGTGAAAGAGCACAGTATCTTTAAGGAAAGGAAACTGCTAAAAGTGAAATGCTGTTTTGACAAACAGAATCAATAACTTTTTCTTTACTCTGGATTCAGCACACAACACAAACACATATGATGTTCTTAAGTTTTGCAGAATCACATTGGACACTTGGTATACTTTTGTTGACAGTTATCAGGCTGACCTGGAAACCCCTCTCCTGCCTGGATTTCTGCAACGGCATCATAACGGGTCTTCTTGCTACCTCACATACTCAGCAATATTTTACCTATCACCTCCTATTTGCCAAGCACCATGGTAGGTGCTGGGCTTTTCACCACTTAACTGCTCATCACTTGTCTTTTTATTTGGCTATAATAAAAAAGTACCATAAACTGGGTGGCTTATAAAGAGCAGAAACTCATTTCTCACAGTTCTGGAGGCTGACGTCTGAAATCAGGGGCCAGGATGTATGTATGTGTGTATGGGGTGGGGTTCTGGTGAAGACCCTTCTCTGAGTTGTAGGTAGTGACTTCTCATTTAATCCTTATATGGTGAAAGAGCAGCTCACTCCCTGGTCTCTTCAAAGGGTACTGATCCCATTCAAGATGCCTCTACCCAGAGGTCCTAATTACGTCCCAAAGGTCCCAGCTCCCATTGGGGGTTAGGGTGCTAACATGAATTTTGTATAGTCACAACTATTCTATCTATCTATAGCACAGTGATTTCTGTTTCTCACGTTGAAGCTAGAAGGACTTTTTCCAAAACCTAAATCTGGTCTTATCATTTCCCTGCTGTAAATTTCGAATGGGCTTTCTATTATTTCAGGGATACAATTTAAAACTCCTTAGTATAGCTAACAAAGCTGTGAGCAACCCTGACCTTGGCCCATTTGGGATTGTGGGCACAGACCCCAGATGTGAGTTTCCTTCCTCAGGGTTCTCTCACCTCTCCCCGCTTGCAAGCGTTTAAGACCATGTTGCTTCCATCTGTAGCTTCTTCAGGTAGTCACCTGATGGGAAGCTAAGGAATCTCTGTACCTGTTTCAGTGCTGCTGAGTGAGTACTAAGTCACACTCATGTTTACCACTTCATATACAAATTGCTACTCATATTAATTTCATCTTGCTTCAGCTTCCCATTTAGCAAGTTGTCCAAGAGGCTCAGAACAATAACATTTAGAATTCAAGGGTATTTGACTCAGAGGAGTAGGAGATCTAGATAAGGGGTGAAAACATATTTGCACACAGGGGACTGTTTTAGTCAGTTTTTCACTACTGTGACTAAAAGGCCCAACAGCACAATCATAGAGAATGAAAAGTTTATTTGAGGTCTCACGGTTTCAGAGGTCTTAGTCCATAGAAGGCTGGCTCCATTCCTAGGGGCTTGAGGTGAGGCAGAACATCATGGTAGGAGAGTGTGGCAGAGTAAAGCATCTCAGATGACGATCAGAAAGCTGAGGGAGAGACTTGACTCTCCAGATACAAAATATATACTCCATAGCTACACCCGCAATGAACCACTTCCTCTAGCTATGTCCTACCTGCCTCTAGTTACCACTCAGTTCATCCCATCAGGGATTAATTCACTGATTTGGCGAAAGCTATAACCCAATAATTTCTCCTCCAAATTTTCTCACATTGTCTCACATGTGAGCTTTTGGGAGACATTTCAGATCCAAATCATAACAGATTCAATAATTAATCAACCTCTCACACAAATTCCTTTCCGAAGAATTACAAAGGTAAGGGTTTAAATTTATGTATGTCTACATATTAATAGCTAATCAGGTAAAGAAGAATAGATGAGGAATGGTCTACAGGTGACAGGAATAAAAATCCAATTCTTATAATATTCTTTGTAATTGTCATAGGCACTGGCAGACGGTTCCTTTCTATGTCACTAACAATGAATATATTTAGCTTTCATGGTTTTATTTCTTCAATTGTAATATGACAAGGTTTAAAGCAACCAACTTTAATGTTCTATCTCTAAATTCAAGATTTTTTTTGGAGAGTTGCTTTCAAAATCTTGTCTCAACATTTTGTTTTGTTTCTTTTTGGTGTAGAAAATTGAACCTAGGTCCTTGTGCATGTGGGGCAAGCACTCTATTGCTGAGCTACATCCCAGAGCCTCTTAGTCTCAATCATCTTACTCTCCTTTCTAGCTCAGAAATTAACATTTATTCCTCTCTGGGACCTACAATCCATTGATCCTAGAATCATTTCACTTTTATCAAATCCTCATATTTGTCCTTAACCAGTTTCTGCCTATGCCAAGTTCAATAATTTGGTATTTTCTTAGAATATGATTTTACTCGAATAATAAAATCATAATGATATAATGAATCTTAGAGCTTAATATTATAAATAAGAATCAGATTAGCAAATCATTTTCCTGCAGGTAAGTGTATCACAAACAGGTGGCAGGAATGTGGTGTACCATACAATTCAAATAAAAACAAAGTGAATAAAAAAACAAAAAACACCAAGTTATATTTGAGAAAAGGATTCATATATTTTATTACATTTTATTGTTCAAGATATAACTCTTCAAAGAAGTTCAGTAACATTCAGCAGAAAGGAACAACCTGGATCTATTCTCACTGATAATCACATTTTTTCTAGTAAACATGAACTTGATATCTAACATTCTTCTGAGGGGATGTCCTAAATATTTAATCCTGATGAAGATAAAATTGCATATGGTTATCCTTTTGAAATGTTACCTTTTTCTGCGTTTGTTGTAGTCAGTCTATTCATTTAGAAATCTCCCATATATTCCTTTAGATATCTTTGCTTAAAATTCTGTCTTCTACATTGAGAAGACTGAGAAACCTCTTTATAGAAGCATGGAGACCCTATCAGCTTATTTTGGATATTATTTCTCCAAGACTGAGTTTCCATTAGGAGCAAAGAGTTCTGAGTTGGCTGGAAAGCATCCCTTTGGCTCTCAACCTAAGCTGCTACAACATCCACCTTTCTTGAGCCCCAACCATGGAAGCAATGTAACCAGTTCTTGCCAAAGATCATTGTTCTCACTTAGGAAAAATTTACTCTTGGTGCTTTAATTTCCCATCAGATTGATCAAGGAAAAAGTTTTGGAATTAGTTATATACTACCCTCTGATTTAATCTTCTCTTCAATCTTTTCTTTTCTCTGTTATTACTGTTTCTGTTATTGTTAAAACCTCACTCACTATCACATTTCATTTCTCTTGTCTGCCCTAAAGCTATTTTCTCTAGAGAATGCTATCAGTTTTTGTCTATTTCCCACAACCATTAAATCTTATTACCTGTAACTTTTTCCCTTACACATACATTTTTCTTTCAAGTGATTTAAAATAAGCCTGTGCCTCTATAGCTTTACCCGTTGAAAACTTCTCCATTGAAATATTATTGTTTCAATTAAAAAATATCTGGAGATTTTAAATTTCACAAGCATGGTCATCAAGTAAGGTCAGTCTCAGGATTTTTCTATTTTATATATTCAACTCTGTAGGATTATCAAATTATATGCATACATTTCTAACTGCAGAGAATGGAAACTATTTGTAAATTAGATGCATTTTTCTCAATTTATAAAAAGAAATTGTTGAATTTTGGAGTAAAGAACAGGTGGCATATTGAAATCAGCAGATATCTTTAATTTTATAAAATAAGATGGAAATATTTTTAAGAATTTCTTAAATTCATTTTATTTTCTTCCAAACCACAAAATTAAATAGTTCTACCTATCACCATATATCAATCTACAGAGCTTTGCTTCCCTAGCACAAAATTGTTTCCTCTATTTGGTTGATCTCCTGTTTTTGAATAATTCACTATAGCTTGTTGCATCCAGCCCTATTCAAAAAGTCTATTCAAATTCCAAAAAGGTTTTCTTAATTTTAGAAAGTCCACATGTTTAGTTTCTGTTTGATAAATGCTTTCTGCAGACATAGTTTAAATGAGTATGGAAAATGTGCATGTGGACAAGGTATATTATTTCATATATTTTTAAATGCTTAGGGGAAAGTAAAGATAAAAATGAAAATTCTTGGTGGTAGAAATGTTGAACTAATGCATATACTTGGTGAAGGTAGTTGTGGAAGAAATAGTCTCTGCTTGTTAACACGTTATCTATCAGAATTACTGATTTAGGATAGGCCGTGAAATATTTTTACTTTCCAACACCAGAAAAAACATGAATGGTGACAATATAGTATGACTTTGCCTTAATGTGGCAATGAAATGATGGTTCAGAAATAGAGAAAAGTCATGAGGACAGGGTTGAAAGAGGATTGAAATGGGATTGAGGAGACATGAACTCTTCTTGGATTTGTAGATCCAAACCAATTCTGTATAGAACTCTGCACCCTGCACACAGAGGCCTCCCTGTCCACAGAGAGATACAACCCACAGTCAGCTACATTTAGAATTAACTCAAGGGCTAAGCATTTTTACGATATATGTCATTGAAAAGATTAGGTAAAAACAATTTAGGAGCTCTTTCTAAAAATAACATTGTGGCAATGTTCTTATATATTAAAACTTCAAGGGTCATGATAATTACTTATGATGGTTCATTGTATGTACTAATCACTCAGGAAAAGAAAAAGTCTACATCTCTTACTGTGTCACAGCATAAGAAGTGGTTAGATATAATTAACAGAGGAAGGTATCACTAAGCCTTTATTCTTTTAATGATGTAGGTTTGGAACACTATATCTTTCACATGACCTCCTTCTCTTTAAAAACAAAAATACCTAAAACTCACTTATATGAAAAGTCTTTACTGAATTGCTAAGAAACTTTAAGTGACATATTTTGCAGAAAAGTTTGGTTAGAATTTCTTCTCCAAATGAAGTAAAATTATTTATCTTAATCTGTTACAAACTGTCTTGAAAGTTTATTTTTTTATCAAAATATAAAATTTAATAGTTTAGATGGTATGCAATGTCATAAAAATAGGTAAATATATAAAGGGAGTAGATAACCTAGAGAGAAATATACACAAAACTTATTTTACCTATAATGGAAGAAAGAAATACCATAATTAGTGGAGAAAGGAAGGATTCATAAATTATTGCAGGACAAGTGTCTATTTATGAAGAAAAAAAATTGAAATCTTTTTGTCTCACTGCATTCACCAACAAGAAATTCTATGGATACTGTAGTTAGCTATAAAAATTAGGTCCCTCATTCTAAATAAACATTAGATATATAAAAACCAATTTGAGGGTGGACTTTAAAAAGCATGTGCAGAACAACAAAGTAAAAATAATAAAATTTTAATACATCTGAGTGAGCCAAAGGTTCACCACAATCTAGTTGGAATAAATAAAACATAATAATATAACATAGACTATAAAATTTTGAATTCTTTAAGGAAAACATTATGATCCCAATTAAAAAATTGGTAGTAACACAACTAGAAAACTTACAAAGAAGGAAAAATTATGGGTAAATATGTTTCACATGATTAATAATCAAAGCCAATTAAGAAAAAAGATATATAATATTTTACCATCAAAATAAACTTGTGATAAATAAACAATTTTCTACACTGCAGAATCTGTGTAGACAGAAAAATCTGTTTCCAAAATACTTTGGAAATATGCATTATGTGCCTCAAAAATGTTCATGATGCTTGGCTCAGTATTCATACACTTCTGAGTCTATCCTTAGTAAATGATCTGAGATGAGGGAATACATGGTGACACTCAACAGAAAAGAATCTGAAATTTACCAAGGAAGGGTGACAGTTGCTGGGAAATTGTGGTACATGCACAAGTTGGAAGACCAGATGGTTATTAAAGATAAATTTTGAGAACGTCAAGTGTCAAGATAAAATGCTTTTGTTAAAAGGTAAATGAAAAGTCAAGACACAAAGCTAACTACCCAATAATGTCTCAATATGTAAATATAGAGAAGTATTCCCTTTTGTGTCATTACCCATTAACAAACAGAAAACAAACTGTGCACACATAATAATTTAAATAGCAAATTGTTACTACTTGAACTTTATAATTTAATTTATCATTGAAAGTGAACAAAGTATTGGAGGAGAATATTCCAGCCTTGCTCAGTTTTGGTAGTATGGACAGGACTTACTGAACTTTATAGTGTAAACAGGGTAATAACAAAGCCTCATTTAGAAAATTAAGCATTATCTTTCTGTATTTTTGTAATAGGAATTGAATCCAGGGGCACTTTACCACTGAGCTGCATCCCCAGGCCTTTTTTATTTTTTTATTTTGAAACAAAGACTTGCAGGGTCACTAAGGTTGGCCTAGAACTTGTGATCTTCCTGCCCTAGCCTCCCTGGTCACTTGGATTACAGGTGTGTGCCACCACACACAGCTAAGACATTATCAATGATAAGATAAACATGTTTCCCAGGAAGTTCATTTAATCTTAATCTTAGCCTTAGGAATGTTTTCCCTTTATCCACTCACCCCACAACAAAGCCACGAGTTTTAGGCTGTGGCCTCTACTTCCACTGCCAGGGCCTGTGCTGATGAAGCCATAGCTTGATCTCACCTCCCCTAATTCCTCTTATCCTTTTTGCTTTTTCTTTTGCTATTTTGTCTTTTGCCTTCTATTTTTCTTGAGTCTCCAGTGACCCTGATAATGGTTCATAAGCCTTTATTGTTTATCAAGTGTTTTCATATGAGTTCTCTTTAGTTAACCAAGAAAAAGAAAGTCAATAGTTTCAGGCCTGACTGGGCCTCATTTTTAAAATAAATTTATTTTCCAGTGATTTCCATGACAGAAGCAGTATAATTCTAGTGCTTTTCCTTGTCATCCTGAGCTTCAAAGTGAGTCAGCCTATACTTTTACCTCTTCTCCTTCTACTCCTAGAGGACTCTGTCCATCTCATCATTATCCAAATGCGCTCTGCATTCTGTGTTGACTCTTACTTTCTACTTTGCTCTGAATGACCTCCTAAGATGACTGTAATATTGGAGTATGATAGATTAAGGAGAATTTACTGAAAAAAAAAAAAAAAAACCCAAGACTCTGAACATTCTCCAGCAAGAGGCTTCTTTTGGGGTAGTTTCTACATTGCTTTAATTAATTAATTAATTAATTAATTAATTTTGGTACCAGGGATTGAACTCGGGGGCACTGGACCACTGAGCCACATTTATTTAGAGACATGTTCCCACTGAATTGCTTAGAAAGTCTCACTGTTGCTGAGGCTGGCTTTGGATTTGCAATCCTCCTGCCTCAGCCTCCCAAGCCACTGGGATTATAAGCATGTGCAGCTGTGCCTGGCTCTAAAATGCTTAAATTTTGACAGATGAGGAAGGTTCTAGTGTCTGTGGATGCAGGGTCCTAAGAATGCCAGGAGTATCACTTTTTTCATCTTGGGAGACTTTAAGGAATTCTGGGTACTCTACACTTGAGTTGACCATGATTTATCATCCAAACTAGTATACTGAGTTGAAGTGTACATTATTAAAAATCATAGGACAATTTTTACAAGCAAAAAGTACAACAATTGGATAATTGGATACATTTTTTCTGCCTCTTATTGTATATTTATTTGTAAAGAATATAGACTCCTGGATTTCTGACCATCTTGAATTCAAATCTCTGCAATTACAACCTGAAATCTGCATGTTAAACAGGTTCCTCAGTTGCTTATTAGTTAAGGTTTGAGAACCATAACATGTAAAAGATTTTTAAAAGTACATAAGTATTTCTTTGTGATTCACTTCAATAATCTTCCTCTAAACATTTAATAAAAATCATATTCAATACAGTTTATGAGTAAATAATTAATATTAAGTGCCTTTATGGAAGTACACAAAGTTAAAACTTGCTTTCAAACTGTTGTTTCTAGTACTGCATTTATACAAAGTATAGGTACCCAGTTCAAAGACCTGGTTTAAATACTGTTTAATAATTATGGAAGTATTGTTATTAAGTATTTTTCAGGGCAAATATATGACATTGCAATTACATTATGACCCCTTTACAAACTCTCATTGGTACTGTATTATAATGTATAAATAATCTTGTTATAATTGACTAGACTTGCTAAGAAATGGACTTTTGTAACTCAATCCATTGACTACATTGAACCTATGAGGTTTTATAACTTAAGCACATTGTTTTAAAACAAAAAAATTTCCTGTAATGCCAAATCTCTAGAGTTTAGTATGAGTACAACCCACTTACTAAAGACCTCATCGACTAAGTAACTAGGTTTTCTGGAGTAGATATAAAAACTTTCTGACCTGGATGTAAAAGAAAAGCCTCTGAAGTCCTTCTTCCATTATTTAAAAAGACTATCAGTATCGGTGCACATAGCTGAACATTAAATATATGCATTAGGCCTATTATGGATAGGTTATAAAAATATCCTCCGTGGTTGAATAACATGTAAATTGAGTTCATTATACAGTACATGGTAATGAATAATTCAAAGTCTCAATGACTCTTCCTCCTAACCCTGGTTCTCCATATATATATATATTTCATATACATATATGAAATTCTCACTGACATGCTTCTGAGTTGTTAGCCAGAATTTATGATAGGCATTTTTGTCATTTCACTATCCAGCTTAAATTAAAGTAGCATATTATGTACATGGGGGTTCTCAACTAGGCATAAGCATCTGAATCACCTGTGGAACTATTTTTTTTGTCTTTATACGTGTAATTTGTTTTTTTTTTTTTTGTATTACAACTCTTATTACACATATATACCACAATTTTTCATATCTCTGTTTGTATATAAAGTAGATTGACACCCAATTCGTGTCTTCATACATGTACTTTGGACAATGATGTCCATCACATTCTACCATCCTCCGTGGAACTTTAAAAAAAATGTAGCCTCCAGGGCTCCACTTTAAATCTACTGAATTGAAACGTATGAAATGTGTGTGTGTGTGTGTGTGTGTGTGTGTGTGTGTGTGTGTGTGTTTTCTCTTGGGCATCCCCAAGTAACAGGTGTAGTGTGTCCTTCCCCATTATGAAGATAACCATTGATAACTAGGAGTCTGTGTCCTATTGTTTTAGAGTTTGGGCTTTAGTTTCTGGGGAAGATCTAATTCAGATTTCTATCTGACCACCTAATAAATATGTGACCATGTTACTTATTCTCTCTGACAGTAATTGCTCCTCTAAAATATGGGAATTATCCTATAGGATTCAAAATATGATTTTCAGTAATCAAAATAAGACAACCAAGGTAAAGTGCTTGAATTTCCCTTTATGCAATACAAATTTTTGTTAGTCCCTAAAAGGAATGATTTTATACGAATAACATCCATTATACAATCTCCTTATGCTAGTTTTCATTTAATCAGACAGATCTGACAAGTCTCCATGAGGAATTATAAAAATAATCAACCTTATCCCAGAAGAATTGTCAACCAAGACAAAAGCTAGAGGGCAATTCATTTTTATCACCTTTTAATATTTGATTTACAAAGAAATTTGTTTTGCAGCTTTTCTTGCTTTCAGAATAAAAATTTGAGACAAAACCTCATGGAAAAATTTGCACATCATTTCTAAGAAAGATGTTATGACCTTCTATCAAAGCCCAATGTCACTCAAGTTGCCATACAAGACCCAAATTCCTACAGAGGCAACAGTGACAGCTGTTGGGTTGAATGGCAGTGGAGAAGTGGGAAAACATCAAGGCAGTAGGGAACTGTGCACATTTATGGCTGTTTCCTTGTATTTCCTCTTTAGCTGGTTCCACGTGAGGGTAGGGGTGAATAGAAACGATATTTCCTAGGAAACGTTAAAAGTAAAATTTCAAGTGTCAGAATAACTGCTTTGACTCATTTGAGTCAACAGAGATGATAAATGTTAAAGGGACCCAGAAAAGATGCATTTTTTTGGCAGAATGATTATTTAAATTTCAGTATTTGAGAATATTTTTAGTTATCCTATACTTCAAAGTTCTAAAACAAACTATTTCCGGTTCAATTTGTAGGCCAAACACTTAAAATGCTTATGTGAAAGTGTTTCACAATCCTAGTACTTATACAAGACTGGAACTCAGGAAGGATAGGAATAACTGCTTTATTAACCAGAGTAGGACCAGATGATGAGGAGGAAAATCTCCTAAGTACAGAAAAGATGTAGTTACAGGAGATTTGGGTTAGAGTTCTGTGATGACCTGAGAAAATTAAGCTTCCTTGATGCAGTTTCAGTAAATAGGAGCTTAAAGTAGAGGTGATACTTTTATTGACTGTGCTAAGCACTATGCTTGGCACATGGTAGTTGCTTAATGAAAATTAATTAAATAGAGGAATGATCTTGGGTTGCCCACTTAACCTTAATGGGCTGCCTTGAAAAGTCTACCTGGGTAGCAAAATTGTGTGGATAAACACCTATGAATTTATCATTATTGCCAAAGAAAAAAGTCCTCCAAAGAACTCTCTTACTGAGAGTGGGCCAATAGAACAAATTCAGAGGCAAAGGATAGCATTTTTCTCACAAGACACAAAGTCAGTGTTTACTTAGAGACAAAAAAAAGTACAGAATTTGGTTTAACACAATGCTAATATGGCACCTAGTTCTCCTAAAGCATTGAATTTCAGATTAGATTGGGAGGGTATGTGCCAAAATTTTCTCAAGACTTCTTGCAAAAGCATTTCCTCAAGTCTCCTATTGATTCCCACTCTCTCTACTGAGGACAGCTAGGCTCCCTGTCCATTGCTGTAGATACCCACTTACTAGAGGAAACATTCTGTCACTCCTCTTTTTTTTTAAGCCTTATTTTTACAAACAAAAAACATGTATAGAATTAGTCTTTAAGAAAGAAAAAAAAGTACAGAAGCCTGATGCATTCACTCCAATGCAGCTGAGTCTCCAGTATTTTTAAAGTCTGTCTCCAAATTCCCATGTGCTCTGATGGCCCTACAGTGCTTTCCAGCTCCTCTCACATGTAAAGGCTAATTGTATTCCAGTCAACCCTACTTTCCCCTTCTGATTGCACTATGCTCAGAGAGTTGTTTTAAGACTTTTATTTTCATTTTTTGGAAATAAACAAGGATGGAAAATTTTGCTCAATATGAAAAATTATAATGTAGGCAAAACCCCCCAAACAACAAAACAAAAACAAAAAACAAAACCAGATTCTCTTTCCGTGGGGTACCCATAGGTTATTCTTCCTATTATAACTTTACAGATATAGTGTTCATATGTTCTATTTGAATCATGTATTCCATCAGCAATCATGATTGATAACCAATAGAATTTGTTAAAGGCACTGTACTTTTTCTTGCAGAAAAAATCCTGATATTTTAATTCAAAGCAAATGAAGTTTAGAAAGCAAATATTTTCTGCTATTGATGTTCTGTTTCAAAATATAGACAAGCCATAATATAAATGCATTGCTTTTTTTTTTTTTGTAAAGGCAGGTTTCATACAAAGTACAAACTTGCTGTGGCATGTGTGTCAGTCTGCAAATTACTTTTTAGCTGAAGAAGCTTTGCTTCTCACTGAATAATAGTTTCAGATATCTTAATTCTTAGGATTGGTAGAGGAAATCCTCCTGTTGTAGAACATTAGAGTTTTGATACATTTGCACAAATTCTCCAAATCTGCCAGAGGACCTCCACTGTAGTTAAGCCAATGACCTAGCTGTTGGCTACAGGTGTCTGTGTGAACTTTCATCACAGGTGTGAATTAGCAACATTCCTCCTCACAGCTAGAGGGAAGCCCTATGTTTGCCACAGGGCTTTCATTTAAAGTCAAGAGACTGGCAGGTCCCAACACTGCAACTTACCTGATTGGACTCAGCCTATACTAGACCTGTCATGCAATAGAGGATCCATGTTCCTGGCTCCCTAAGATAGAGCAGTATGAGTTTAAAAGTGAAAGAGTAGTACGAGTTTAAAATTTCCAGATGTGCATAAGGGGATGATGCCGATGGATTTGACTTCTGACCTTCTGAAGAAAGCTTTTGTGTTTAATGAAAGAACACAGGGACTCAAAACACAGTGCCCTCCACACAGCAAGCACCTAAGAAATGTTCATTGCTTTCCTTTTTATGGGAGAGGGGAAGATCATTTTCTGTTATTCCTTGACAGTGTATATATGTCTACATATGGTAAAGTAGAACCTTATGTGGAGATTAGGATGTAAATCTAATGAGAAAGACAAACCATTAAAAACAGTAAAAATGATGTTTAATTTCTTTTAACTTGACCATAAAGTAGTCATGATATTAACATAGCAATAATATTACCCCCAGACTGAGAACTCCTGAAAGTTTATTTGCAAATGTGTGGATATCCAAACTTGTTTGCCTTTTAGATTACTACCAGATTCTGAGGTGAATGGGAGATAGATAGAGAATTCTAGAATGTTCTTGCTTAATTGTAGGAATTACATTATTCTGCTTTACAATTAAGCCTCTAGAGTCTTTGGATAGGTTAATGTAGTTCTTCATTTTGGCAAAAACTGGACAAGGTAGTGGGAATACATCTTAGATCAGTGCTGCAGTCTAACATCAGTGGCTACATTTTACGACTTACTTATTTTTAAGGCATTCATTACATAACTGTGGATTACATAACCATAATGAAGGTCAAGTAGAGCAGATAATTTCAGTTATAGGTGTTTTGTTAAAATCACTTTAATTTGTCACCCTTTTAAAGCTTTTTCCCATGATTAAGAGTGGTAACATAATCATCAGGTAAGAAAGGGTTTCGGAATCATGGGTTATCTGGGTATGGAGTGTGCTTTATCCAAATATCCTCATTCAATTCTGATAATTCTCTACAGTATCTGAATTGACACTTTTAAAATATGTTCATATCCAACCATTTATACATATTGTTAATATACAACTAAATAACTGAACCGTTTCTGAAGACTTTTGTGACCAATTTTGCCAACTGCTTACTGAAATATATTTAACTATAATACCATAATTATAGTTCTAGTAAATCTATAAAACTGGGAAATAAGCAAGTCTGGGGTGATTTATTCTTGGTGAGCTCATACATCCCAAGGACACTTGCTTTTCAAAATACTTATGCTCATCTATTAAATAATCCATTCTAGAATACTGCCTTTGATCCCATGAAGCACACTTGCTCCTGAAATTCCCAAAAGTAAAATCAGCAGTAGCATTTGCCTGTCTCTACATTTTCCATTTCCCAAATTCTTCCAATTGGGAACAATGGTTTATAATCTCACCCAGAAGTTTTGTAGATACTAGGTTAGAGTTCATTCTATTACAACTACTACAATTCCCTTAGGAGAGCTACATGTTCTCTTACAAGGACCAGATGTTTGGTGTCAATCTTAATGCTCAACAGTCTTTCCAGAGTCTTCTAATGTGTTGTGCTTATGTGATGTGTGGTCCAAAGTCGATTCACTTTTGCCTAAGACATGAAGATCTCTATCTGATAATTTCTGAAATACATAGCTGTTTATATCAAGAGTAAGAACTGAGGCAGAATGGTTTTGATGCTGGTTTGGTACCTTGGAACATTCTACTTATTCAGATAGCAGCAGCGATGGATGGGGGGGCGGGGCACACTCAGCCTCCCACAGGGCAACCAAGGCCACACATCCATACCCTGCTGTGCTTCGCAGTGGCTATTTCTAATGTCACCTACCCTCAATCTCTCCCCCCACCCGGCCTCTCCTTCCCACAAGAATTCTTTTTTTTTTTTTAATTTTTTATTGTTGGTTGTTCAAAACATTACAAANACATATCAAAAAAATTGTGCACCATGATCAAATAGGATTCATCCCTGGGATGCAAGGCTGGTTCAATATACGGAAATGAATAAATGTTATTCACCACATCAATAGACTTAAAAATAAGAACCATATGATCATCTCGATAGATGCGGAAAAAGCATTCGACAAAGTACAGCATCCCTTTATGTTCAAAACTCTAGAAAAACTAGGGATAACAGGAACATACCTCAATATTGTAAAAGCAATCTATGCTAAGCCTCAGGCTAGCATCATTCTGAATGGAGAAAAACTGAAGGCATTCCCTCTAAAATCTGGAACAAGACAGGGATGCCCTCTCTCTCCACTTCTGTTCAACATAGTTCTCGAAACACTGGCCAGAGCAATTAGACAGACGAAAGAAATTAAAGGCATCAAAATAGGAAAAGAAGAACTTAAATTATCACTATTTGCAGATGATATGTTTCTATACCTAGCAGACCCAAAAGGCTCTACAAAGAAACTATTAGAGCTAATAAATGAATTCAGCAAAGTGGCAGGATATAAAATCAACACGCATAAATCAAAGGCATTCCTGTATATCAGTGACAAATCCTCTGAAATGGAAATGAGGACAACCACTCCATTCAGAATATCTTCAAAAAAAATAAAATACTTGGGAATCAACCTAACAAAAGAGGTGAAAGACTTATACAATGAAAACTACAGAACCCTAAAGAGAGAAATAGAAGAAGATCTTAGATGATGGAAAAATATACCCTGTTCATGGATAGGCAGAACTAACATCATCAAAATGGCGATATTACCAAAAGTTCTCTATAGGTTTAATGCAATGCCACAAGAATTCTTCATGGAAGAATTTTCCTTAGAAAATTCCTTAAACTGCCTGGGATGCCTAAACTTACCCTCTACTTCGTAGCTTATTGGATTTGAAATTTCCTCTTATAGTTCTGCCAATTTTTAATGCTTCATTTTATGTATTAACCCTCTTTATTTCTTTTTTTGTCTTAAATATTATTTTGTCTACCAACTTTCATCTGTTTAGTTTTCTTCATGTATATTTTCTCAAGATTCTATTTCAAATATTAGTATGTCATATGGTCGACCCTTGAATAACTTAGGAAGTATACTGATCTCCCATACATTTGAAAAACCTAATATAACTTTTAACTTCCCTTTACTACCCGTATCCTGTTGTTGACCAGAAGTCTTACTGATAACATAAGCAGTTAGTTAACACACTTTTGTATGTTCTATGGATTGTATATGGTGAAAATTACTTGAGAACCACAAGAGATGGCTTTTCACTGCAATCTACCTGGAGTCGTAGGCTATCTTAAGAGGATACTCCCAACACTTGAGCTCACTGCAATAGCAATAGGATGTGGATACCAAATTATTACAGTAGTAGTAGTATGTGCTAGCTAATTCTGTGCAGTTATGATTTAATATTGCATCTTTACCTTTGTTTACATTTCTCTCAATTGCAAATGATGTGAAGTAGGGTCTGTGTATGCATAAGTTTTAATGTATTAATGTATATTTAATGTTGGTAAATGATCAAATAAACTACTATCTATATATGTTTTATGCATTCAAGACATCTAACTTTTACTTTCTTAGCTTTCAAATGTACTTTTTTGAAAAAAAATCAACACCTAAAAAGAACTGCACAGTTCAAAACTGTGTTTTTCAAGGTTCAACTATATTTTTAATCATGGCTCTTTTAAACATAATATATTTAGTTAAAAATCTATTATCTGCCAATATTTGTCTTTTATTTGACTATTTAGTCTATTTTCACTTATTAGGTAAGTGGTACATTTCTGCTATTTTTAGCACAAATTTTCATTATCATTCTTTTTCAGCTAATTAGATTTCTCTGTCTTCTGAGTTTTCCAGTCCACTAGTTTTGGAATTGTATTCTTTAATTCTATTATTTTAGTGTTTACTCTCATTTCTAATATGCATAATTTAACTTAACAAGGTTTAATCAATATGTTTACTTTCTCTTGGAATTAGGACCTTTGAACATGCACTAACAACTTCTGAAATGTTATTGCCCCATTTTTCACTTGTTTTATTTAATATGCAAATTAAATATTTTCAATCATTTGTAATCAACGTTTAGATTTACTTATATGTTAACTCTTTTCTTTGCTCATAATACTTTCTTGCATTTCAGATCTTCCTTTGAGGAAATTTTCCTTCTTCCTTGGATTTTTTTTATTCTGATAATGCCCACAAAATTTATTACCTATTATTTTTAGTAGTTTTTTTTAACACCATGATAATTCACTTTCCCCCCCATTTATTTGCTTATATTTAAAAATTATGTTCATCATTCTTTCTTGTCTTTCAGATAAGACAGACCTTCTAGGATAATTTGCTTTTTTCTTTAGGTACATCTTTTAGGGAAATACATGTTTGAGGGTTTCTTGGTAATAATTCTTTAGCATTGATTTTGGATATTTACTTTTTTGGAATGACTGAAAATGAAATTGTTTTGCCTCTGTTATTGGAAGACATACAATTATACTTGTCAGTGATTTATCTCTCAGAACTTTAAAATAATTATTTCACTGTCTTCTGTAGTCCATTGTTGTCTTAAGAAGTCAATTTTTCAGTCTAATTGTCATTCTTTTCTAGGTTATCTGCTTTTCTCTCTAGCTTCTCATAAAAATTTTCTATTTCTATAGTTTGCTTATAGTATGCATGGACTTGTTATCATTAGATACTTTGAAATAAATTTGACTGCTTGAATTGGCTAATTGATGTCTTTCAATTTTGCAAATTTGTCAACAATCCTATTCTGCACTATTTCCTCTTCTCCTTGTACTTGATACTTTCTAGAATTCTGATTAAATGTGCTCTTAGCCTCTTTCATACATTTTCATTCTTTCCCTTGATACCTCAGCTGTGTGTAACATGCTCATGTTTACTACACACACATTCACACCCACTACAATTTTTACAGATTATATCATTATTCTTTCAAATATGATATGATGCCTGGAAAGCATTCCCTTTTTCCTCAGCCATATATGGAATGATCTTTTATTTCTATAAATAGATTTTACTTGCCTATTTAATGCTCTGAAATTGCTTGATACTCTGACAATAATCTTTAATCATGTGATTGTCATTTGTCACTGACCTTCATTCATTGTCAGCTCATGTTCACTAGCATTTACCTGTGAGAATTCTTGGGGTCCTGGGGTAAAATGTATTCCCTCAGAGAGAATTTTCTTCTGCTTATGTCAGGTGTGGAACTTAGGTTTTCAGGAGCACACAGTAGAGTGAACCCAAGTCACTCACTGATGAACTGGCTTGTATTTCTCTTTGGAAATTTCTTTCCTCTCTCTAGTGAGGGTCAAATTAGAGGCACATTGCTTTCTTTAGTCTCTCCCTTTGTGAAGTGGTTCCCTCACCTCATTTTCCTGTTCAATCATAGCACTTGTCCTTAAATAGCTTTTGCTCTACTTGGTGGGATACTCTCACTAGCCCCTTGGGGCTCTGTTTCCTTTTCCCTGTGCACAGGTACTCTAAGCTCTGGACCATGAGGCATTAGCAAAAGCTGTCTTCTCTTTGGAGTCAGGATTTTTTCTCCTTTTATTGGCCTTTGAGGAGCTTCATTATTTTTTTGTCACCTTGGCTATGCATTTTTAAGATGATGTTATAAGAGGGATTTTCAGGGTACCTGTTTGATCATACTATTAGAAAGATAAGTCCCTCTTACAGTGTTCCAAATTCTCATTTTATAACAGTACATTCTTTAGTAATTGTCAATTATATTTGCTATCTCTCCATGTTGACGGCATTCATCCTGAGGACAGGAGCTGTTGTTTTACTATGTACTAATTTATTCAGACAAAAATATATATTTCTGCATCTATTATTTACTATGCACTGATGAATTAGTTGTACAGAAGTTGTCTAAATTGAATGGTATACTAAGAAGCTGATAAGTTAAACATAAGAAATGCAATCATTTCTTGAATCATTGCTAGTTCAACAATCTACCTAGTTCTTCTCATAAATGCTTTATGTTTATTGTCTGAAGTTAATCTTCAAATGACCCTATGAATTTGTTCTTCTTATTATTTCATTTTAAGAATAAATAAACTGAGGTTGAGAGAAGTAACTTATATATAGTGAAAGAGTTGTGTAATAAGATATTCATGACCGAATCTTTAAACATTTTAAATAATCTTTCTATTGAATTCCAGTAATGGCTACTTATTGCTATAGACTTAATATTACATATGACTTCAGAGATTCACTTTAACTTACCTAAAGGAAAGCGGGCAAAGCATCCCTGAAGATGGAGCCAATCATAGGCTGTAATCTATGTCCTGGATTGAGAAGTGAGTACACTCAGGTAAGAACATCATTGTGTGAAACCTTTTGGCAAAAGAATTCAAACCCCAGTTGTTTTTATGTGTCAGAATTTTTAATTGAGTCAGATCTTCAGACATCTACTTGGTGTGGCAGAGATTCACCTCATCACATGAATTCTGAGAAAATGAAGATGACATACTGTATGTGCCCTTAGGGTACTGATTCTTAATATGCAGCAAGCAATAGCAATAGTAATCACTATGCAATATTTAGTTGCATTTAATTTTACCAGTGACATCTTTTCAGTAGTAAATTGTACTTTATTCACCTTATTGTGCTTCTATGACATTTTAAGAAACCCTCCACTCCTCTTAATCTGCCTAATTTTAGGTTCTAGCCTTTTGTTGTCTTTGTTCTTTCCACTTCCTTATCTTTTTTGACAGCCCAGGCTGCTGCATGGTCTCCTCTTATTCTCACTCGCTGCCAGCTGTGTGATGAGGTGCGGCATGAGATTTCCCAGAGGTAGCAATGGGAACCTTCTATTCAATTCTCCTGCACCCCCAGCCTCTCTGCACACACAACGCTCTTTCTGACGTTCTCTCTCCCTGTTGCTTGCAAATGTTCTATTCTGATCAGTTCTTTCTTTCCATGACAGCTCCATCCTAAGTGCATCTGTTTCATGTTGTACTCTTCCTTCTTTTTTTTTTTATTTTTTTCTTTCCCTAAATACTTTAAAAAGTTTTGCCTTTGAATTTTCAAGAGGAGTCTATAAAATCCAACATTGGTTGCTTCGGGATTTTTAATGGAGCATGAGCTCAGCAGGTAAGGTAGTCTTATTGGGACTTTTCACATTATCATTTCTCACTTTGCTTTACAAAGAGAGTACACCTAAGAAAAACACAGTGTTCATTTGAGAATGGGAGGCAGCAACTATTCTAGAAAGAAATGGTGTTATAAGAAAATAGACAAAAACAATGTAAGAAGGAAAAAATCATCTTGTTAAATGTTTTGAGAAGCACAGAGCACAGGTGCTGTTCTTATTTTCAGCCCCTCTGGTCAGACAATGATTACCTGACATACCTCGAGGGTAGAGAAGGAAGACTGGTGAGCCTAAGGCTTACAACTACTGGAAATCTCACACAAGAGTGGGTTTTTGATAGATCTTAGGCCTATGATTAATTACAGACCAACAACCACATGAGTCACAACTTGTTAGTCACGTTAAAATTCCATCTAAATCAAGTTGAAAACAAAATGGGATATAGATTTATTTTTCCCACATGAAAAAAAAATTGCTTCCAACATTAAAGACCATAACGCTAGTGCAATGACACATACAGTGTTGTCAAACTTCCCTTGATTGCTTGGAAAGACATCTCACACTCAACATCAACCCAACAGAATGCAGAGAAATGAAGTAAACCATCCCTAAAAGTGTGTGTTGGGTGCCAATAAAAAGAAAAGAATAAATCACTATGCCTATGTATGTACATAATTACTTCAGACCCCTCAAAATACAATTTTAAAGCACTGATTTTTAGAGAAAATGAATTCTTGAAAGTGTAAGATGAGCCAAATAACACTATCAATATTTCTGAGCTTTTAAATTTAATTCTCTTAGCTTTATATCATGATGGAGTCTTGAGCTTTCCCTGAACACATGATCAACTGATGAATTCTCTCATATTTTTTCCACTGCAGTTAGGGACATCTTTGTTTATTTTTAGGACATCTGATGTCTTTAGAAGAAGTTCACTCAAGATATACTTAACCAAGTTCAGGCTTTTGATAATTTGATTATGATTATGACTGTGGCTGTAGGGATGGAAACCAGGGCCTTGAGCATGCTAAGCATATGCTTACTACTGAGCTACACCCTTTGCCCTTCAGGACTTTTAAAAAGACTATTTCCTAGTTGATGCCTGTACCCTGATCTGCACCACTAACAATTATGCAAATAAATCCCAGAACCACTCACATCCACTTTTAACATGATGCTCTCTTTGTACAACAGGACCAAAATTCAGAGATTAAATGTATCTTTAAGAGCATTGGTCTTTTAAAATTGAATTTGAGACATTTTGCCTTTTGAAGTGACAATTGTACATCTTATAAAATTATTACCTAATGGGAAAGTATACTCTTTTTCTCCTCTGTTATGTTCATTAAAAAAATCAAGTGCATGAGAAACCTTTAGAGAAATTCATCCATCTATATCCTTTACTTCATTTTATCACTGAGTATACTATAAAAAACATAAAAATAAGGATCAAACTGCAGAATCAAACTGCAGAATCACCAACTGGGAAGAGTCTCAAGAAGTAATGTAGTCTAAACAGCCAGGAGTTTCAAATATAATCTTATCAACATCTTTAACTTTCTCTGTTCCAACAAACATGTATCAATCCAATTATCCTTTTTTTTTTTTTTAAAAAGCTCTTGCCATTTGCTCTTTGCAAATGATTAATTCTACTATTTAGCATTGTACTGACTGAAGTTTTTGGGGCTGGGGATGTGGCTCAAGTGGTAGTGCGCTCGCCTGCCATGCGTGCAGCCCGGGTTCGATCCTCAGCACTACATACAAACAAAGATGTTGTGTCCGCTGAAAACTAAAAAATAAATATTAAAATTCTCTCTCTCTCTCTCTCTCTCTTTCTCTTAAAAAAAGAATACTGGACATAGGGATAGATGAAAAGAAGCACTCCATGAAAGACTATATATCTCAGAAGCCCTATAGAACTTATATGGACCTTGGTATATATATAAAGAGGCATTAAAATTTAGAAAAAAAAAAGGAAAATGGACTAGAAATGGTTTGGGAATGTTTGCTTCTAAAAATCAATTAGATTTGCTTTTTATACCATATATAAAACTAAACTCCAAAATGATTTGAAGATATAAAAATGAAAAATAAACTTGATAAATCAAAACTCTTAGAGGTATCCTTATTATATTAGGGCAAGATGAAAAGGATTCATATAAGACACAAAAACACAAGATAATAGAAAAACTGATGAATTGGCTGTATAGAAACATACAACTTCTCTATAATAAAAATACTGCATTGTGAAAAGTAAAGTGCCTGAGAAGATATGTAGTAACATATATAACAAAGAGCAAATATCTAGAATATATAACATCTTTTAGAAAAATATACAAAAGAGAAATTGTCAAGGAAGTGAACAAGAAATTCATTAAACAGAACTCTAAGTTGCAAACATATGAAGAGATATTCAATCTTACTTGTAATTAAGGTACTGAAATTAAAAACAATGAAGTTGAGCCATTTTCATTATCAGAAGTAGAAAAAATTTAAAACAACTGATAATATCAAGTATGATGAGAATGAGGGGAAATTGGAAATTTCATAGTAAGAGTGCAAGTTGTCTATCCATTTAAAGGGTGCTTCATCAAAATCCAATAAAGTTAAAAGTGAACAGAATATAAAACCTAATAATTATACTTTCTATCAGACTTCTATCCCAAAGAAATTCTAGCACATGATGACAGAGATTTATACAAGCTATGTGTGTTTATAGATTTGTCTCTAAAAGTCAAACGATATGGTATAACAGGAAAAGGTTTTAAAAACATAATGCTCATCTAAAAATGACTGTTAAATTATGACTTATGTAAAGAAAGAGAAGACCCAATTGCAGCTGAAACAGTTATAAGTTCTAAGCAAAACACATCTACTCATAGAAAAGTTAGACATTCTCATAATTTAATCATATAATTTGATATGACAACTTATAAAATAGCATATTCAGAGCAGTGAAAGAATGATAGAAAAGGAAACAAACGATATAAGAAAGTTTATATTAGAGCAAACCATTTTAACAGACTAATAAAATTGAATCTAAAGGTAAAATAAACTACATGAAATGCACATGAACTTGAACTTCAAAAAAAAAGTTAGCTCTGTTGTTAAGCAGTCTGGAAAAATATCATGACGTCTATCTCAGTTCTCATTCATGACAATGGGATGTGCACCCCTGCTGTCCAGATTTTGGCCTCTATATTCCAGGAAACAAGAACTCCTTGACGAGTAATTAATTCCCTGTCATGAAGTAGGCATAGAAAATTGTATTGAAAATAAGTAGTTACCAGAAAGTGGAGTGCCTCCAAAGATGTCTGGGAGCAGAGGGGGAAATGCCTCCTGGGGATGTGACAGTCTGAGAACCCCAAAAGTACTTAATGATTCTGTCCAAGCCCACATTTTTCAACTATTTCTCAAAATGAAGTATGTGGAAGCAAAGGCATCTATAGATTTCCAGTGTTGTCTACAGAAAACACATTTACCAACTGAAACTAAATACTTGTATTTTATTTGCATTTGTCGCATTAGGAAAAATCATATGGTAAAAATTTAAGGAAGAAGTTATGGGAAAAGATCTGATGAGATGTTAAAAAGGAATGGGAGAGGGTGACAATTAAGAGATGTCCATGGGCTAAGCAGTTCTTTCTTCCTGAAAGACCCGTTAACAGAGCAGCAGATGGTATTGTGGAAAAAAAAACAACACCACAAAAATCTCAATGATCTGCCGTATAAACAGGCCCAGGTTCCTGTGTTCTGGTCAAATCTCTAGCTAATGAAATCAATCTATGCCTTTACTAAAGTCTTAATTCTGTAAACTGAACTCAATCTCACAACCATTATGAGATGGTCATTTTAATTCCATGGCAAATGACTTTGGTGCTTGATGTACACCATGAGCATATATAGAAGATGAGGAAATACAATAAATGCCCAGTACTAATACTTCTGTATTAAGTGCAAATGTAGTAATGACCCCAAATTGTTTTGATAATTTGTATTTATGCTGCTTTTTAAAGAGGCATTTAAGGGATTCTCACATAAAAGGGATTTTTACTAAAATATATAGAAAGATGTAATGTAATTTTAAACCAGTTTTTAAATTTTCAAGTCAATCTTATTTATTAGAAGTACTTATTTAGGTTTCTTGTATTTATAAGCAGTGTTTTATTGTTTAGGAAGATTTTGTTGTTCTTGTGTGTATTTGAATCTGCCTCCTGGGTATTTGAAGTGCCAAAATTAGATATACCAAATTTGTGTTTTTAATTATATGTTTAAGAGAGATTGACTAAATTTTCTTTAAATATTTTCAAATATTTGGAGATTTTAATATATTAAATGCATAAACAAAGTGAGCATTAATTCAATAACCATGTAAAACTATTTTAATTTATTCATTAAATTGCTAGTTTTGAAAAATAGGATTTGCCAGATGTGACTTTCGATTTTAAATCTCATAACTTCCAAAACTATAAGGAAGAAATCTCTCTGCTTTATAAATTACCCTGTCTATGGGATTCTGTTATAGTGGCATTAATGAATTAAAACAATGAGATATTGAAGATTTTGGTGTGGTTTGTTATTATAACATAGCCTAGCTCTGAGACATACAAACAAGGTACAGCAAATGTTACAATAAACAACCACAAAATTTCAGTGGCTTATGAAATAATTTTATTTCTCTTTCAAGAGTTCAATAAAATAGTATTTGGCAGACACACACAAAAAGGTAAAATAGAACTTGTAAGTTTGCTGTAAAATCTTTTGAAAAGTTAAGTTTTAAAATTAAAACTCTATTAAACAAAATATTAAATAACAATTATTGAACAGTATTATTTTCTGTATTAAAAAAAAGCCATCTCTCCCAAGACTTCAAAGGGGCACCTTATTGGGTTAAATTTTTAAAAATCTATGGAAAATAATATGCTATACAATATAATTTTTACAAATTAAGAAACATAACATAAATAATTCTATACATCATATATCCATATATATGTATATACATATATATATATATATATATATATATATATATATATATATATA
>NW_025999982.1:34350035-34442399 GCF_001458135.2 Marmota marmota marmota | reverse complement strand
AGAGAGAGAGAGATTGATTCTATTGCTATACATAAAACGTACCCCAAAGGCAAGCCCCCAAAGACCTACCTCCTCTGGCCACATCCTACCCACTTTCAGTTTGCACTCAGTTAATCCTGTCAGGGTTTCACTAATTGTGTTAAGGCTCTCATAACCCAATCATTGCTCCTCTAAACCTTCTTGCATTGTCTCACACATGAGCTTTTGGGGACATCTAATATATAAACCATAATAGAAGTAAAAATATATTTCCCTGGAAATTTCATTATGTGATTATTAACTCATTTGCAATAAATATTTGTGTTGATAGGACATCTAGGGCCCAGAACTTCATTCCTCCCCATTTCTACGACTTTACTGCCTTCTTTACTCTAAGCAATTCAGTGTGTACTTCTTTCCTCTAGGAAGATAAACAAATTCACTTTATAAAATTTTTCCTAAAGAAATAATATAGGAACTACCTTATCTAACCAACTTGGTAAAATTAGTCATAATAAGTTTTCCAGAAAACTAAAACCATGATATTCCTTTATTTCCCCTCTCTGAATACAGCAAAGAAAAATAATTTTATTAAAATATTTTCTCTTTCATACTGGGAGAGGCATTCTCTTTTGTGATGTAAACTATGTTTTTTAATGCTGAAGGGGTATAATAATTAATACATTAAATATAATGTCAATTAGATTTAGGTTTACTTATTTGTAAGAAGGTGCTTTAATCCAAAGATACATTTTAAAGTACATGCATTACTGGGTTTAATGGTTTATACATTAATTTCTCAACTTTTATATAAACATACTTGTTGTCACTAAAGTTTTGCAATAGTCATGTATGCACCTATATAGGGGAAGAATTTAAAAGTATAAACATGTACCTATTAAATTGCTATCTTAGAATGCTTCTGGTCTGAGGAAACATACTTGGCTCATATCAAGAAGAAAAAATGTTTTTTCTAGATTATTTTTAATGTACTAAAAACACTGTTCTGTTGAGATGCTCTGAAAATGTAATTAAATACTAAAATGGCTACTAACATGATTAAGAAGAAAGTACAGCTAGGCTTTTCTAAGCCAGTTAAAACCATGGTGCCGGCTGCTTTACTCAGTAATAAATCACATCTGATATCTGGAAGCAGAAATACCATGTAAGCAGTTCTGTTCTTTCCCTGTCCATAAAAGGTTGGAGGATTGTATTAGAGTAAGCTTTTTGATGAGGTCAAATTAAATCTCCCCAGACTGTACAGATACCTGCAGAACTGCTTTATTTACTGCGGTTTGAGGTTTTGTAAAATCAATGGTATATTTTTAAGAAGAGATATACCATGTTTGTGACAGGTGTAACATGATCATAAACTTTAATAAATATTCTTAAATTACCCCAGGTGTAGTGCATACTTACAAATTCCAATAAAGTAATATAACTAAAACATTAAAACTTGAATATCACCTTCAATCAGTGCATTTTACTTAAGTTTTTGTAATGTTAATGCCAGACAGAATAGATAAAATAGCAAGATTATCTAAATATAAACTATTGAGAATAAAAACTAGGTGTCATTGATTAAAAATATACTGAAAGATATAATTAAGTTTTAGATAAAAATGAAGATTATTTCCATAAGTGTGTATGACATCTGAGGGATATCTAAGAAAAATTTGAGCATTCTCATTTCTGGAGACTTTCAGAGCAGGAAAGCCATACATTTCTTTCAGATCCTGTTTTATTAGAAGAGCTGTCTGCTTAAGTCTACAAGGAATAGACTCTTCAATACCTGCATGAGTGAATAATTTTACATACAATAATTAAATGTAAAATATGGATTCCAATTACAAAAGTTTCTTTTCCCAGTTTTTATCATAGAACAAAAATTCTTAATAGTCCTCAGACATAGCAGTAATGGAGAGTATTTCATTAGGGCTGCTTGGAGTGTAACCTCCACATTTTTTGCACAAATTAGAAATGAAAACATTTCTTCACTGAAAAGCAGCAAAAGCAAAGGTCACAGCACAGAAAGCCTGGGTTCAAATGCCAGCTCTGTCAATACCTCATTGCGTGGCCTTGCTAGTTACTTAATGGTATGTGGCTACACGAGAGAGAAAGCAGTACTGCCTATCACAGCTTTTGAGATCAAGTGAAACAGTACATGTGAAGTTCTTGGACAAGTATCTGGCATGTAGAAATCATTCAAATTATGCAAGTATCAGCTATTATTATTACTACTGCAGAGTAGTTCCTAGCATTTTTTTTTCTTCTGAGACTCTCCAGACAGATAATAGCCATATGTATAGCATATGTACCCTTTTGGTCTATTTTCTATGAGTTGCCCTCCTATCCTCTCATGACAAATATTCTGGGATCCGAATAAGCAAGAGTGATGTTATCACAGAGGTAACCCTCCATGTTTCAACTTAAAATAAGAAATGATTTAAAAATTTCAGAACTTAATTTTAGAAGCAGGTTAATAACACATTAGATCATGACTCAGACATGTGCCCAAAGCACTTATTTTAGGAAGTAAAGGGAAGGGAGAGAGAGGTACACGGAGAAACAGAAGGTGTATGTTTAGATACCACTAGTTCTATTAAAATCAGTTCCTTTTCTAACCATTTGTCTACCTGTTCATTTATCTATCCATCCATCCATCTATTTGTTCATCCTTCTAGTCATTAAATATTTATTGAAGATCTATTTGGGGCTGCAAATAGTTACTGGGGCAGGTAAGTAGACTTTGGGGAATACTTTAATAAGAAGCTTGTGCCATTTCCTGGAAACCTAGATTTGTTTGTTTGGCAGTTGCCCTTTTTTTTTTTCTCAGTCTTTTAGAGGAGCTTCCCATTCAGACCACAGGAAGAAAAGATTAAATTTTCTCTCACCACCCTCAGAATGAACATTCTTTTCTTCAGTGGCCTGTTTGAGGGGGGAAAAAGTTGTGGGTGAATGCTGGGCCAGTCCCCAGATGCTGCTGGTGGAGAGAATCCTTGGACTCTTACTCAGTGGAGTGGGACAAAGGGAAGATGCAACTTCATTTATAGAATCATATTGCACTCTGTGGAACCTAGGGCAGTTTCTTTGATTTCACTCTGGCTTTTATTAGTCTGTATTTAATGAATTAACAAAGTGATTTTTAGTTTACATTTACATTAAATATTATTCTTTTTGGATTTATATGTCAAGCATAATTGTGAATATTTTTGTTTCATTTTTCTAGTTATTACTGCAAGGAAGTTATACCCAAGTAAAACAAAACTTCAGCTTGAGTGAGTAGCTATTTCTTTATCAATTGATTCTAACACACACTTATTTATTTAACAGATTCAATGATGAGGGAGTTGGCAGCCATATCATAACAGCATTTACAACATAAATATGTAAATGCATTGTAAAGAGAGGAAAATAGCAGGAAAAAACCAGCAGTTAGCAATCTCCTTCTATTTGTTTCCCAGAATAGGCTTGCAGATTCAGAATCAGAATATGTAATTTGGTCAAATGAAAAAATTAGAAGTCAAACTAAAGATATGATAAATATTTAAATAATCTCTTCCTCTAAATTAAAAAATAATGAATAAATCCCCTCTTTGCTGTAACTTACTGTCTATTAAATGTGGATGACAGTTCTTGTCTCTGAAATGTATGGTGATGACAGGAACATAGTGGGTAGAGAGTACTTAGGCTGGGGTATAGAGGTTGCTCATCCAGTGACTATGATAGTACTCAAAGTCAGTTCATTCCTGGCCCCGTGTGTGGAATCTCAGGGTTATCTACCTGAAGTGCTAGCTTTTCAAGATATCATCCTCAAATCATTAAAATGTAAAAGAAAAAATTAAGCAGCAGAGAAATAACCATCATAATTTTCTATTGAGTATTTAACTTTTAAAAGCCTATGCATTAAACATAAATTACAGTCATTATGATGATATAAGTAAGAAATCTTCACTGTTGGATTATTTGTACTTCATATAACTTTTTTCCCTGGGTATAAAATTTCTACCTGATTATATGTTAGATAAAAGGGCAAAGGAGTAATATAATTTTTTCAGAACAATAGAATTATAATAAATTGGTTTTAAAAATGATGATGGCTTTAAATATCTGGCATAAGAAATTTCTTGTATTTATTTATTTATTTTTTGCCTAGCTTGAATATCAACATCGAGATATTAAGAGAAAAAAAAATCATGCAAGTAGCAGGGCTATTCATCCTGATGTCATTTTAATCATAATAAAAGTCCAAGTATCTGACCACATAAGGTAATAATTTTACCATGATTCCAAATTTTAACATTTTTATAAGAAGTAGTCAAGTAGAATTACAGTCAAAATGCCAGTACTTCAGAAATAGTGGTACTCTAAAACATGTGCAGGTGAAATTCTGATAGAACCATTTTGATGGTGTGGACTTTTTAATGCAGCAGTTTTGGAAAGAGAACATTTTGATATGACCTAGAAAGAAAGTCATTGAATTCTTGACTTCTGAAAATATGGAGTTCTTTGCACAAAAGTCACCACATTGTCCCTCTGACCATCACCATAGCCCTGGCTTGTGGGCATCCAGAAATTGCTCTGCAACTTGTGTCCAGCCTTGACCTGGTGTTGGGCCTCACTCACATCATGGAGCACATCCTGAAGGATGGCACAAGGGTGATGCACATCTTTTGTGCTTATTACTTGAAAACACCACCCCCTTGAATTTTTTAAAAAATAATTTTACATCTTAAAGTGAATGTCAGAAACGCTGTGTCAAAATATTCTGTTTCTGTAAGGGCTAGGCTTATTAAAGGTGAACAAGGAGGCCTATGGAAGAAAAGGAACTCATGGGTTTGCCTGAAGTAGATGTAAAAATGGGGGGGAAACCCCATCCTTCAGTGCAGAAAAGTGCATGTATCCTTATAAAATCAGGATATTTTAGTGTTGGAGAACACCTGAAAAACCATTTGGTTACAATGTTGACCTAAATATTAGAAACTCCATGTTTCCCAGTCCCCTGCTCTCTCAAGGCTGCTCTCTTCAGGTAAAAGTCACCTGACCCTTACCAGCTCAAATGTCTGCACCAAGCTCAAATGCCCAGATGGTGAGGATGAAAGGAATTCTGGTTTGGAAAGATTGAAATCCTGCTCTCCAAGTAAGCACTAATCCTAACATGGTATTTCAGGAGTATCAGAGACTAAGTCCTGACTAGAATTGAGCTCGTGTCATTGTGTTTTATAGTTGATTTCTATCTTCATTCCTTTTTTAGGAAGTGGGGGTGCCTCCTTCCCCTCAGGACACTACCTTTGTATGGGGGTTCTGCTGCCTCCAGGCACTGTTTTTCTGATGTGGGCTGCCAGAGCTTGTGGGTTCCTGTCTCTCCCCTGACTGTGCTCCACTTTCCTATTACCCTGACCTGGTCCTCCTTGATACCACCTGCAAAGTCACCTGTGGCTTGTCACAGCCTTCACTGAAGGCATTTTTGCACCATTCCAGTAAGGCCCACTTTCTCAACAGCTGCTGTCAGCGTCAGAATTGAAGCTCATCTCTGTCTCATGATTAGAATGAAATTTCTCTTAAGTGGTTATCCAATTTCTGGGTCACAGACGTTCAAGAACCCACTGTTGTTTGAGGAAGCTCATTTTATCTTATAAAATTAATGGCCAGCTGGGCACGGTCATGCATGCCTGTAATCCCAGTATCTCAGGGGGCTGAGGTAGGAGGATACCTAGTTCAAAGCTTGCTCCAGACACATAGGCCCTAGGAAACTTAGAGAGAGACCCTGTCTCGAAATATAAAAAGGGCTGGGGATGTGGCTCAGCGGATAAGTGCCCCTGAGTTCAATCCCCCAATATATATATATATATATATATATATATATATATATATATATATATATATATATAAAATTAATGACCAACCCCAGAAAGGTTTTTATTCTATGAACTAAAACACTGGGGCCAACATAACACAGTACTTATGTACAAGTTAGAAAAAAATTTTCTTTAGATAGACCAATTTTAAAAAGGACCTCCATATCTCACAGCTGAATTCAGGCCACAGGGCTTGAATATAGTTTCACCCCACTTATCTCCTGGGCAATCTTGTGCAGGACACAGTCCATGTAATTCTTTTGGGGGTCCATGGATTGGTCCTGGTTTTGCTCTTCAGAGTCTCAGATAACAGGTCTAAATTGCTAGTCTATACAAGATTTCTCCAATTATTTGATAACAGTTACTGTATTCCTTCTGCAATTTCCCTTCTTTGGATTACATATATTGAGTTTCTTCATTTATTCTTCTTCATGAATTATTTTAAAATCTTCTATTGACTGTTTGGAACATACTTCCATTTATCTATATTGTTCTTCAAATATCTAAATGAAACACAGCACTAGTCCAGGCTGGTTTCACCAATGTGAAATTATAATTTCCATTGTTCTCCATCATTCTGTTTCTTTTAAAGCACTCTATGACTGCAGAGAATTTTAATAGGCTAGTAAGACATACTCTGGGCTTTAACTATCAAGAGTTCCAGGTTAAATAACTATCAGAACAAAGCCAAAGTTGTGTTTTCTTAAGATCACTTTTTAAGAAAGGATTATAAAGAAAGCTGTGAGGAACTCTGATAAAGCAAAAGCTAAGATGATTTTGTGAGATATATTTAATTCAATTGGGGTTTAGAAACTTCTTTATTTCTGTAAAGCAAATTCCGATTCACAGACATAATTTCAAACTATTTTTCTTCAAGTCTATGTGCAAACATGTATTTATCATTCAGTTATTAATTAATAAGCAATCAATGCCTGTATCAGCTATAGCAGTGTCAGAGCTTAATGGATTAGAATAATTTTGTAAAGGTTAGAGAGAAAAAATATAGTTTGGGACAAAATAATTTGAACTCATACAAAGAAAGAGGAGGTGGCAAAAATGGAAAAGCTTAAGTAGTTTTCATATTAAGGAAGGATATTCTAAGTATATCTTGAGAGGTACTGAAGATGTCAATGATAAAGGTTATAAAGTTCTTTATCAGTATATAGTTACACCATAGCAGTGTCTGAATTCTGAAAGTTTTCATGCTTTTAAATTAATTGACTGACAATGTGGTTCCATGGCAAGAATTAACTGGAACTAAAGGGTATCACTAATGTGTGATTTGGAGACAAACATTACTAACTACTAACACACATCTGGATCATCTATCTTGGCTTCATTTTGTAGATGAGACTAAAATCCTCATACAGGACGATCAAAAGGGAGATAACTCAAATAAACAAGGTAGAAAGAAATAAAATCAGCATGAGGGGAAACTCTGAGATGGCCTAATAAATTTGTAAACACAGAGCCTCCAGAATCAGATAGTTACGGTTTCAGTTTTGATTATCATTTTATATCATGTGACTTTTGGCTGTTTTCTAATTTATCTTAGTCTTAGTATTCATGTTTATAAAATGGGTTTAATAATAGTAGGTATTTTGAAGTATTGTTGCCATAATTAAGATCATATTATTTAAATCTCTCAGCTATTAGTATGTGTTGAAGGTGTTTATCATTATCTTTCTGTTTTACAGGAAAGTTGACACAGGCAATATGGCTCCAGGAAGTGGCTAAAGGAGTATATAGCTTGGTTTAAATCTTTAATTCATAGTTTTTTTGTTTGGTTTCAGCACTGTTATGAATACTAGCCATGCTTTATTTCACTTTTGCTGTGATGTGCTTTGTAAATTCCATTCATATAGGGAATATACCATTGTGTACAGTGGCGTTTTTCTACAGTAAAACAAAATTCTTCTTCCCATCACTCTACATTAATGATTCTAAGACCTTAAAGCATCCAATGAAGAGCAAAATGATTGCTACACACTTGGAATCTGCCAGGACCAGGAGTACATATGTGCGCAGGATGTTATTAGTAACTTCTAGTTGCCAGTTGAAAAGTATGTAGCCAGGAACTATGTAAGTAATATGCTCTAATTTCAACACACTGTTGGTTTTGGAACTGGGGCCAAGCTTTCATGACATCTCCAGCTGGCATCCCAGTAGCACTAATTTTCTGAATGGCAAAACATCCTGTCCAGGATCCCTTATGATCAAAAGAACTCCGTAAGGGGATTATCTTATCAAAGGGATAATGCACTGAATCTTACAGAGAGTAGGGTGGTGACAGGACCATTGTATGACCCTGAGACAGGTTCAATATTGTGTACTGAATTTATTAATTCCACTTAGTACCTTTCATTATGGTGAATAAAGGAGATTATATCTATGAAGTACTTTGTATATTAATTTTCTATATATTGGCCAAGACTATTTTTCAATGTACATTTTCATGATGACTTCTAGATATACCCATGCTTGAATTATAATGGAGTCTATATGGAGAACATTGCAAAGGAGTGTGAGGACACAATAGTATGGAAAGAATTTGAGATTAAGATCTGGAAGATTTGGGATTCAGACCCAGATTTCCGTAGACAATTTTAAGCATAGTAAAGTTATTTCACTACTTTAGACTTAAAGTTTCTCATCTGCAAAGTGAGGGTTATAATACCCACTTCCAAAGATGCTATGAGGATCAAATGAAGAAATACGACTCATGAAATGTAGGCCCTCAAAGAAGAAATTTCTCAACCAGTGCTTAATAAATGACGGACAAAAATTATTTATCATGAGGATAGTTCCCCAAATAGCAGAACCTATTATTAGTGCTAATGAAAATCATGTTCAAATATTGATTCAGTTGTGAAAAGTTCTGTGTAATTCCTGGGACGCTAGTTTTCCCATTTCCCTGGAATATGTACCATGTCCTCTTATTGAAGGTAGCATAAGCCTGAAACAATAACAACAAAATCAAAACTATTTTATTATCAAGACTCACAAAAGTAAGTAAATAAAAGAAGTCCAAGTAATTAAAAACTACACTACACTAACACTCTTGGTGTGTGTGTGCATGCATGTGTGTACGTGTGTGTGAAATGAAACTATGCATTGATGTTATTACTGATCGCAAATAATTCTATGTGGCTTCACAAAATCAAATCCATTCAAATTTTGATAACTGTCAACATTTTAATATTTAATAAAAGTCACCTTATAAGACTGTTAGGTTATTTGGCAAATAACAAGGGGAAAGTGAAAAGAAAAGAAAAGATAAGGAGCATAACTAAGATTGTGTGCTGACCCAAATTTTCTTAGTGAGCAAATGCTGATTCTGGGAAAAGAGTTTGGGATTTGGGGATTGGCATGAAGTTAGTAAGGCTGCTAGAATAGTACTTCATAATTGATTATATAAGTTCACTAGGGAACTTTGTGTCCTGAGTAATACTGATGACCCATTATTACTTTACTGATTACTAAAAGAAATGCAACTGGGGGTGGGGGACAGGTAGCATTGGAGTTAGCACTCCTAAGATATGGACAAGGCCAGTGTGAGTGAAATCAGGAGTACAAAGAAAAGGACAGAAGAATAAAACCACTAAGTAAAATTAAAGCAACCAGTAAAATGATATATTGAGATACAGGATACAGCAGAATCCAGATATAGTCTTGATATTTGGGCATTGAGCTACTTTGCAGAGGACACCTGCAATGCCAATCAAAAGGTGGAAAAAAAATAAAAGATAAAGATACAGGGAGCCATTATACATCAAGCTACCACTTTCTCCTACTTGAAGCTACCACTTTCTCCTACTTCATGTATAATGGATCCCTGTATCTTTATCTTTAATTTTTTGATCCACCAAATCCATACTTGTATGATTTACCTATAATATGCAATACTTTTGGATCCACCAAATCCATACTTGTATGATTTACCTATAATATGCAATACTTACTATTATTTGTGTAATAAGAAATTAAATATTTAATATTTTCAGTTATAATTTTTTGTTATCCATTTCAATCATAGTTTTAAATCACTTATTTTTAAAAACAAATAAAACACTCTAACAAAAAAATTCTGAAGAAATACTTCTTTCCAAAAACTATATCTGAAGGATTCTAATGCCCTATTTTGTTGTACAGATAGAAGCTAACTTTGTTTGGATCTATGTACTCCCCCTTATCTACCATAAACTATTTTTTAAAATAGTTTTGATTATTTTTTAGACCAGTAATCCAGCTGGCTTTTTTAGCAAAAAAAAGAAAGCCCTCTGAGGTATTTTCAATAAAATTTTGTTTAATGAAAAAAAGTACTGCACAATCACATGCAAAATTAGGAATCTTAAAAAAGTAAATTCTAGGAATGTGTTTGTTATTATGTATGAGGTGTCTCCCAAGAGCTCATGTGTTGAGATAACACAAAATGGTTCAGAGGTAAAATGATTAGATTATGAGAGTTGCAATCAGTGGACTCACAGGGGATTAACAGGATGGTAACTGTAGGCAGGTAGAGTGTGGTTGAAGGAGGTAGGTCATTGAGAGTATGCTTTTGGGGTTTATATTTTGTCCCTGGTGAGTGGAGCTCTCTGATTCCTAATTGCCATGTCCTGAGCTGCTTTTCTTTACCACACCCTTCCACCATCATGTGTAGCTTCACCTGGGGCTCAGAGCAGTGGAGTCTACTAGACATCTATGGACTAAGACATCTGAAACCATGAGCTCCAAATAAAAAACTGACTAAAACAACATGATTGAAAAAAAGGCAATTGGTCAAAGAAATTCTTCTTTGTAAAGTGTGATCTGTGGTGTTAGGATGACACATCTGGCCTTCGGAGACTTGTTTAACTTTGTTTGTATTCAGCTACCTGGTAATTTGTTTGTAAGGATTAACATTTAAGAGTCTGAAAAGACTATAGTCTCTATGTGGCTATAAGTTTGGGCATACAAACAAGGAAATGAGAAAAAGGCCCATTTTTCTTAAAAGTCCGAGGGCATGCTTTCCTATAGACATCACACGTATTACTGCTTGCTAAGAAATGCATCTTTTATACCTTATAGAGTTGTTTATACACATAATATCAACCCAGTCAATTAGTCTGTCATAAGCTGCTTCCAGTTTTTAGCCTATGTTCTCCAGAAAAATAATATCATTTTCTCTTTTTTGTGTATGTTCCTATAAATAACAGTGCAAAAGTAGTCAGCTAAGAGAAAAACAAAAATATGTGCTATTTTTAGATATGTAAAAGACATTGTCTAGGTTTTTTTCCCTCTAGCACAATGGAGTCACTGGCAGGATGTCTTGAGTATAAGGATGGTGAAACATCAGAATGAGCTTATGAGTATTATCCAAAGAGATTTGAAAATTAGCTATATAATATATATATATATATATATATATATATATATATATATACACACACACACACACACACACACACATACATACATACATACATACACACACATACATACAGCAGGAAATCCATGGCTTCTGAACACTCTGTGAATCATAATAAGAAGGCAAGTCTCTTGCCTTTGCTCCTCCCTGTTCAGTTATTAGTGTATCTTGAGTGAATTGAGACCACTGAGTCAACTTCCTTCTTAAGTACAGGAGACACCACATTCATTGCCTCCTGAGCAGTTCTCTTAGCCCATGACAGGACCCTCCCTCAATTAGCACAGCCTGTGCTGACTGACTTGAACTGGACCATCAGACCCCTCTGCAGGGAATTTAGAATGGGGAGAAGGAATCCGTTACTTGCCTGCAGGGGTTTGATTTGAAAGCTCAGATAGAGTCTGAGCCAGACATGATGTTGCACCACTGCCAGCCAGAACTACATGGAAGCCAAAGATTTAGTAGGGCCAGGAAGCTACTCGTAGGCTGAGAAAACTTTTTGCCAAATGCAGGAAAATGATCTACACCATTTTCTTATGGGGAGAGATCCCAAGAGAAAATAGTTACTAGAGTTCGTTTAAAGACATGTGTTTATATTTTTGACAACTGGGCCTGGATGAAAATTTTTGGGGGCCTGGACCATATGCACCTTGGGAGCCTTTATTCAGGAGGATTTGCAATTACAACAGAGAATTCTGTACAAAGAACCATGAATCTTCGGTGAGGGGCCCTTAAGCTTGGGTTCTATTACCTTACATTCACCTCTGTTTACCATCGAGTGGTTTCTGATAAAGGCATCCAAAAACACACCAAGAGGAACTTTTGCAGTAGGTTAGAAGGAATCTGGACTGATTTTTTAAAGAAAACCTTTTCTAGCCAATATGGAAAGCAGTATGGAGATTCCTTGGAAAACTGGGAATAGAACCACCATTTGACCCAGCTATCCCTCTCCTAGGACTATACCCAAAGGACTTAAAAATAGCATACTACAGGGACACAGCCACATCAATGTTTATAGCAGCACAATTCACCATAGCTAAACTGTGGAACCAAACTAGATGCCCCTCAGTAGATGAATGGATTAAAAAAATGTGGCATATATACACAATGAAATTTTATTCAGCAATAAAAGAGAATAAAATCATGGCATTTGCAGGTAAATGGATGGTGTTGGAGAAGATAATGCTAAATGAAGTTAGCCAATCCCAATAAAACAAATGCCGAATGTTTTCTCTGATATAAGGTGACTGACCCATAATGGGGTAGGGAGGGGGAGCATGCGAGGAATAGTCAAACTCTAGATAGGGCAGCTGGGTTGGGGGGGGGAAGTGGGGGGCAGGGGGTTAGCAAGGATGGTGGAATGTGAATAGACATCTTTATCCAATGTACATGTATGAAGACATGAATTCGTGTGAACATTCTTTATATACAGAGATATGAAAAATTGTGCTCTATATGTGTAATAAGAATTGTAATGCATTCCACTGTCATATATTTAAAAAATAAAATCAATAAAAAAATTTAAAAAAAGAAAATTTAAATTAAGGCCATTCTGGTAAATTCATTCTTTTGGCCTATATACTCCTGAGATATTGGAGGCTCCTCTCACAATTCATTCTCTAATTCTCTACATATCTCACTCGTCCTCCTATTCTTCTAGTTTTGGTACTGGCCCACTAGGGAATTTATTTGTATTTTAAATTCTCCTTTAAAGGAATCTCTAATTGTTTTTTCTGTATTTGGAATATTGATGGTTGGTCTGCATCATTACATCACCTATTTTCTTCCTGAGTCATTATTGAAAAAGAAGATTCACAAGGCACATGTTGTTTCCCTCTTTGGCTGGACTTCCCTATTCTGGTCCTGTTCTTGAAGGGTTTCATGTTGCCTGGTGGCCACTTCTCCAAATCTAGCAGCTTGGAAGTAATTAATTTAGGAGTCTAGATAGCAATACTTATGTTGCTATCTAAAACTGTGAGCTCTTAACCTCAATCTCCACAGGAAACTTCAGATATAGCTTCTAATATTGTGTACATCGATACTAGCCTCCATGAAATGAGCAAAAAGTACAGTTCAAGACCTTCCCAATTTATCTGTTCCCCCCCAACACACATACCCCATAGCAGAAGAGTGGTGAGCCGTAAATACATTAACAGCAAGACAAATAAAAAATAAGGATCACAGGAATTAAATTCATACCCCAAATGTGAAAACTATAATAATGTTTCTGAAGGAGGAACTATTTCGGGGGGGGGAATAGAGTTTTATAAGGAAAATGGATATTAGGTGATTAAATTTATGATAGCAGAAAATGAACAAACTGATTATAAGACATTGACTCTGATGATCTATAAAGGAAAAAGATAACATACACTGTGCTGATTAATTGTTTAGTATTACATTAAGTGCTTTCCATGAATTATCTCACATATGCTTCAGAAGAGCTCTTCTGCTCTTATATCCCATTTATTTGTCTTTTCCCATTACTATTACCTCCATCATTTTACAGATGAGGAATCTGAAGCTTACAAAGGGCTAAGGAAGCCAAACTCTTCACACCTCTTTGGCTGGAGCCAGTGCAGTCAGGACTGATTCCAGAATACTATGGCCTTTAAAACTTTTTCTCCGTCAAAGACTTAGTACTTAGAAAGATTCTGTTGAAATGATCAGATTTGGGATAAAGCTTAAGCAGGATTGAAGGGTCACCTTGGAGAAAAGACTTCAGAGGAAGATAAAATTAGAGTAAATCTGGGAACAGAGCTGGGAAAATGTCACCATACTTGTGACTTCAGGAGTAGCACCCTCATACTCTCATGTCCTTTGTATTTTATTTGAATATTTGAATCACTGTACCTGTGTCTTTTTTCTCTCCATTGGCTAGCTTTCTTTTTTTTTTTCTTTTAGGAAAGCACATTTCCTTTGGTGTCCTAACCAGTGTCTTAGAGAAGAAAGTGATTGCTTTTTGAGGGCAGAGACAACAAACAGAGGAAAAACAATAAAAAAAAAAATACTGCATAGTTTTAAAGAAACAGCAAAAGAAGACAAACGGGACATCGGAATAGGCAAGGATTTTTTGACAAGAACCAGTAAGCTCAGGAAACAAAAGAAAACAAAATAGATAGAGGGACTACATCAAACAAAAAAGTTTCTGCATAGCAAAGGAAACCATCAACAGAGTGAAGCGACAACCTACAAAACAGGAGAAGACAAAGTATATATCTAACAAGGAATTGATAGCCAAATATCTGAGGAATACCAAAAACTCAAGAGGAGAAAAGCAAATTACCTGATTAAAGAATGGACAATAGACCTAAACAGTTATTTCTCAAAAGAAGACATGCAAATGGTCAGCAAGCATGTAAAAAAATGTTCAACACCAGTAATGATCAGAACTGCGAATCAAAACTATAGTGAAATAATGGGTATTATCAAAAAGAAAAGATAACCAGTACTAGCAAGGATGTGGAGAAAAGAGAGATCTTGCCTACTCTTGGTGGAGATGTAAGTTAGTATAGCCATTATGGAAAATAGTGTGGAAGTTCCTCAAAATATTGAAAATAGAACTATAGTATGAAAGGAAATTAAATCAGTGTGTAAAAGAGATACCTGAACTTCTGTATTCATTGTAGCACTATTGACAAAAGAAATGGAAACAATCTAAGTGTCTGTCAACTGATGAATGGATACAAAAATGTGTCACATATACAAAGTGGAGTCCTATTCAATGATTAAAAAGAACAAAATCCTGTTATTTGTGTCATCATGGACAGAGCTGCAGATCTTTACGCTAAGTGAATAATACAGATACAGAAAGACAAGTCTGTATCTCACTCATACGTGGAATCTAAAAAAGTTTATCTCTCCAGGCATGGTGGTATACTCCTATAATCCCAGTGGCTCTGGAGGCTGAGGCAGGAGGATCATGAGTTCAAAGCCAGCCTCAGTAGCTTGGAAAGACCCTGTCTTTAAATAAAATATAAGAAAGAGGGAAAAAGTTGATCTCGTGGAAGCTGAGACTAGAATACTGGTTTTCAGAGGCTGGCAGGAGTAGAAGGAAGGGAGGGATAGGCAAAAGTTGATCAATGGGTACTAATTTACAGTTAGATGAAATAAGAAGTTCCTGTGCGCTATGGTGTAGTGAGATGACTACAGACAATATCAGTAAAGTACTGTACATTTCAAAAATCTAGAAGAAAATGTTTTTGAAACTTTTTACCATAAAGAAGTGATAATCGAGTAGACAGATATGTTTAACCCCATTTAAGCACTGTACAATATATAATATATACAGGTATCAAAATATCACATGGAAACTCAATAATATGTACAAATTTTATGTATCAGTTAAAATAAATTCAATTAAAACAAAATAAAAATCAGGAGTAAGAGAGTCAGGCACAAAGATAATAAAAATGAGTACAGAGTTTAAATTGAGAAAAATAGAAGAATATGTGAATTGGAAAAAGCAATATATGACATAGACAAACAGAAAGAAAAACCAAAAAATGTGGGGAAAACAATTATAAATTGTTGTTAACCATTTCTAAATATTAAAGGAAGTTTAATTAATCTTTACTGTTAAAAAAGCAGTATTATTTCTATCTTTAGATATTTTAAATGTCTCAATGGGATTTTCCCCCCTCAGAACATTATGAAATAGGAGAGCATATGGAGTTAAAAGGAAAAGTTTTATTATTATCATAGGACTCTATTATAATAAAATTTTATTATCATAGGGAAAAGCTTGGAAATTTTAATGAGGAAGTTTATACAGTCATTATATAAATCTTTTATGTTTACACAGCATAAGTAGGCTAATCTGCAGAGAGATGGGAATTAGGGAACACCTTCTAAGAAAACCTTTTCATTTTGAGCAATGTATAAACTTTATAAGTTGCAAAACTAGTATGAGGTCCTCTGTGCCCTTCATCCAGCTTCTCTCAGTGATAACATTTACATAGCTAGAGTATTTTATCAAAACCAGAAAATTGCCATCAGAACAATATAATTAACTAAACTACAGAACTTACTCAGATTTCACTTTTTGCAGCCTTTTGAATATGTGTGTAGAATTTTATAAAATTTTCTTATGTGTGTAGATTTGTGTAAGTACTGCCATAATTGAGAACTTTAGAAAGGAAAGGAACACAAAATAGAGAACTGGAGGGTACTCTGGAAGGGAGCACCCTGGAAGAAAATGTCAACATGAAGGATGAAGTCATGTCTCAAATGGAGACACATGGGTGATGTAATATGGATGATGGTTATAACCAGAATTTTTAAAAAGTCATGTATTTTCATAGTTGGTAAAAACGATATTATCGTTCAGCTAATAGAGATACACTATATAAGAAAGCTATTTTAAGAAAGGTAAGTATATGGAATATAAGACCAGATGATTTAAAAGAAAAAAATGGAAACATTAACTATGAAGGAAAGAAATATGACATTGAAAATATAAAAATAAATGTTGGTAAGCAAAAAAACCTCCATATTTTGAAGGCTATAACTTTCAACAGACTTGAGAAAATATAAATATATTAGCATAATGAAAGAATGGTCCACCCTCAATGCCAAAATTTACATGTGCTAGAGAAATGGCTTTGTTGTTGTTGTTGAAACAAGGGTATGCAATGACTGAAACATGGGAACATCTGATCTCACTGTGAAAATACAAAATAACTTGTATTTTTCTTACAAACTTGTATTCACTAATGGATTCATGTGGATGTAGAGATAAAGATATTGAGGAAGAATGCATTCATAAAGAATAAAGTCATTTGAATGGAAACAACTGGTAATACGGACCATAGTCTATGTCAATGGTGCAGTGAATATCCATTTTCCAGGCTTCTATTTTTCCAAACAGAACCCATCTCCTGTGACAGAAGTTGGGCTTGCTCTGTCAATCTTGTTTCCAGCAAGACATTGATATAAAATCCATCCTGGCAGATGGAACTTGAGAGAAAGCATGCTAGCAAGTCTTCCAGGAATTTTTTGCTAGATTGAAAAAGAAGAGCTGAAATCCCTCTCCCACTTCCTGTTATTGATATTCTGTGAAGAGATGGTTCTTGGATTTCTTGTAGCCATTCTACAAACATAAGGCAAGGACAAGAGGATTACAGAAAAGGAGAACAATATTTCTTGCCAGTGAATTAATTCTAGATATACTCTGTCTCTGGGCTTCCAGTTATGTGATAAAATAAAACCTTATTACTTTAGCCAGAGTACAAAAGCATCCTGATATTCAGTCAGCTAAGGATCACAAAGGAATGCAATAATCACTACTAAATGCCTACTATGTATGAAGCTCTATACTATGGCCTTTACATTAATACCTTTTTCCAAAGAAATGTCTATGAATACATGGAATAGAAATGACCAGAATCCAAGAATGGCCAATGGAGGGAGGTCAATGGTTTCTTGGAGATGGAAAAAAAGATTTTTTTTTTAACACCAAGCAATTCATGGTTTGGGGGCTATTGGTGTTTAAGGTAGATATGAAAAGGGAACTTGAGTTATTACACAGAAAAATGTATATGGCATTAAGAGAGTGTTCCTTTGTAATATATTTGATGATTAAATATATTTCTCAACTTCAGAACTTGGAAATCTTAGAGATTAATCTCTAAAATTAGAGATTAGGTCTAATTTGGCAAGTGAAAGGCTATTTTGAAGATTTATGATTATGAATGATTCTATCTATATGCTTCATATACATTATATATGTATATATGCTTCATATATAGAGATATAAATATTGAGGAAGAATGTATCTATAAAGAATAAAGTCATTCAAATGGAAACAACAGGTAATATGGATCATAGTCTATGTCAATGCTGCAGAGAGTAACCATTTTCCAAGGCTTCTTTATCTCCAAGCAGAACCCATTTCCTGTGACAGAAATTGAGCTTGCTCTGTCAGTCTTGTTTGCAGCAAGACAATGATATATAAGTTTTATCTATCTAAGATGTGATTCTGTGGTGTTTTCCTTGAAAGGAGAAAATTTTGTAAATATAGGAATTAGAGGTTTCTCTAGGAATGCCATTCTCAGTTTTTACCAAAAATATACATTCATCTAGAGAATGAAGTTGTTTTGTCCATATTGAGAAATGATTATTTAAGAGCATCACTCTTGAACCATGCCTTTTGAAAGGGAAGAACTTGACCAATATAAATGATTTTGTTCAATAGTTGTCATGAATTTAATCAGCAAAGAAAACTTCATAATATCTACCTTACTAGAAATGCTGCCATATATACATATTTTAGTGCTATATATTTTAATCTAAATATAGAAACAATTTTAAAGCATAACTTTAAAGCATGCAGATTTTTCCTCTATATGTATGTATGAATTTTTCAAAGCAAAAGATTATTTTTAAAGTTAAATGCCATGGGAAAAATTTAGAATAATTTTATTCAAATGTATACTCCATTTATAGTTCTACTAGCTATGATTCAGCTTAAATTCCACCCTCTCCAAAGACTTCTCTAAGCCTTTGAAGCCTTTACTATTTGTTCTCCATTTTGATTCATATCATGTTTTCCTTCCTCTATCTTTCTTATCACTGAGGAATGCAAGTTCTATGAGATAGTATTTACATATATTAATATGTCATAGTGAATCTAACCACCATGTACATTCATAAAAATGGGGTCCTTATCAGAATAAGATATATCCCATGCTTACATAATTATATTAAGTTGAATTCTATTGTCATGTATATCTAAAAAGAAACAATAAAAATAGATTTTGAAATGCCCTTCAAAAGTTCATGTATGATAAAATTCAAGAAATTTAATAGTAAAATAATTGAAATATGGGAGCCTTAACCTAACCAGTACATGAATCCCTTGGTAGGGATTAACTGTGTTGTAAATGTAGGGAGTTAGCATGTGGTTGGAGGAGGTGGATCCCTGTCTATGTGCCTCTGGGGTTTATATTTGGTCCTTGGTTAGTGGAGCTCTCTCTCTCTCTGCTTCCTAATTGTCATGCCTGGAGTTGCTTCTATGAGGTAGAATTCTTTATGCATTTTGTTTTCTTATGTATCCCAGGAGTTTGCTGAATTCCTGGTAAATAGTAGGCATCAAGAATGTTTATTGAGTAAATTAATGAGTATATTTTTTATTCTCCAGTTAAATTGTAAACTTTTGCAAGAGTGAGGTCTATGCCATATTTTTGTGTATCCTCTCCTGCAACATAGGGGTCTATTAGCAAAGTAACTGTTAATAATCAAGTTGGATGACACAGCACATACTGAGAAGTCCCATTATTTCAGGTCACGAGTGACTCTCTTGGGTGTTATTTTCTCTCCTTGACTTGTAAATATGCAATACATACAAATTATTTTCCTATACAGATGCTAATATATACTCTGAGGTCTTTTAGTTTGTGCTTAATTCCAAAGATAGAATATCAAGGCCAGAGTTGAGGCAATTGTAAAGGCTTTTGTGAACTTGTTCTGTATGTAAAGATGTCCTTCTTGTAGAAGATGCCAGTGTTAGAAGTGGGCAGGCAGTCTTTGCTTTGCATTAGTAGTGAGGCACTGTGAAAATGATTGAGATGGAAATCATGCAAAGTGATCATAGTAATCAATGGGCAAAATTATGATTGATCCATAAAAACATTAAAATGCTATCATGGTTAGTTATAAATGTATAAAGAAATGAAACAATTAAAACTAACATTTGTTCAGTACACTGTAACTTAAAATATTAAAAACATTGAGAATAAAAGTTAAAAAAAATCTTAAGAATAGTATGATTCCACATATAAGTGAGATCATGCAGTATTTGTCTTTCTGTGCCTGGTTTATTCATTTAATATTATGTCCTGACTTGATCCTTGTAAAATGTACTTACAAATCTAAGTATCACATTGTATCTCATAAATATGTATAATTATGTGTCAATCAAAAATAAAAAAGAAAAAACAAAGAAAGTATTTTGAATAATGCTTGTTTTCTTCTGGCCATATAGTTACTACTAGGAAAGAGAGTCATGCACAGCTTGTTGCTACCTGCATTGCCACATAAGATTGGCTTTAGGCCCAGAACACTTCCTAATTGGAAGATTAAGAGCCCTCAAAGCCTGTGGTGGGTTTGCTGCCTTGTGAAGGAGTATCATTCCCTATTCTGGGCTTGATGTATACCACTTTGTTCTGTTTAGGCATGTGTGTCTATGGCCCTCAGGCATGCCATGAACTTCCTGTATTTCAGATTCCACAAGGAAGAGGTCAAAGTCTGGGGTCCTTTTATTGCAGCTCAAATAGGAATATGTAGTACTACATCACCCATATTGGCTGCCAAGTGAAGCCACTGGCCAAGGAACCACCATCACATTGGTGGGGGCTAGATCTTGTACATTGTCTTTTCTCTCTTTTATGTAAATGTGGTCCCAGTTGAGTGTGGTATTATCCATTCTCAATAACCTTGAATGATTCACTGATCTCTTCCCTGGGAGGCATCTGACTGCCCTCTAAATTTAGCTACATGGTTTGGCCACCATCAATATTAAGTTATATGGAACAAGCAACTTTTCTATGACTTGAAAAATTGTCATTCTTCTTTATAAGTCTGGATTGGCTTCAAACATTTTGTCCTTTGAATGTTTATGGCATGCAATACCTCTGAGAGTTCCTTTCATGTGGATTTTTTTTCTTCTAATGTCCCTTTCTCTGAGACACTGTCATCATTTTCATCATGACCTCCTTATGTGTGTTAATAGATTAGCCATCCCCAAATTCTTCTGGCTACATGTCTGTTTCTTCCATAACTCCATTTATGTTTGATTTAAATTTCTTTTTTGGCATTATTACTTATTGTGTCCATGGTTCTCTTTGGATGAACCATTTGTGTAAGAAGTCTCCATGGTTTAAACATGGGGGACAAGCAGACAATAAAGCTATATACTTGGATGTATGTGTGTGGGCTGAATAACAGAATAGCAGTGATCAAACTGAAATTGGTCAGTGATGATGCAAATTTGTCCTTTACACACTTATCAGCGGACAGAAGAACTACCAGTGAAGGTTTTGTTTTATACAATTCCTCATAGCTCATATACTATGGTAACAGAAATCTGACTCTATATTATGGGGTCTGCTATTATTTGACTGGATTTTAATAATTGAAGTTTGTGAATATTAGAACTATGCAAAGTGAGACCTGTCTGAGACCTGGCTCATTAATTTTAAAAATTTCTATGACAAATCTTTGGAAAATCAGTTTATTTAAAAGAAGGGGTGAACTAGAATCAAAAGAAAGTTCTTCTAAATTTTTGTTATTAATTTACATATGTCTGCAATAATGTGTCATTAGATGAGATTAAAAGGCTCATTTATGGACCATACTCAATACTATATGCAGTCATCCCTTAGTATCTTTGGAGAACCAGTTCCAGGACTCTCCTCTCCTGTGGATACCCAAATCTGCAGATGGTTAAGTCCTTCTTATAAAATGGAATGATATTTGCATATAACCTACATACATTATCCTATATGCTTTAAAACATCTCTAGGTTACGTATAATATGCAATACAAAAAATCATAATACAATGTAAAAGCAATGTAAAGGATTTTTATGATGCATTGTTTAGGGATTAATGACATAAAAATCTATATATGTTTGGTATAGGCATTTTAAAAAATATTTTCCATCTGTAGTTAGTTTAATCCAAAGAAACAGAACTTATGAATATGGAGAGTCTGCCTGTACTGACAAATTTGATGCAACATTTTTAGTTAAGATTTTCAGAAAATGGACCTTTAGCTAAAATCTAATTTAAAATCTCATCTATACCAGAGGGTGAAATCTGCATGGTGGATTTTATATCTCAGCTGGTAGCACTCATTATTTCTACCACTTAATATGCTCCTGACTCATAAGCCACTTACTTCCAAGCCCTTGATTTTCATAATAGTTCTTTATACCCCTAGTCTAACATTAGCCAAAATTTCATCAGAGTGCCTTTCCAAACTATATTAAGCTATGTGAACATCATTTCCTTAGTGTCTTATCAGAATTACTGAAAATCATTTACCAAACTGAATGAAATGTTTGTGTTCTAGATTTGTCTACAAATACAATGGACTGTGGTGTATAAAATTAAGACCCAATTACTTTTACTTAAATCATTTCAGGGGCATGTATGGCATGCATGTGCATACTGACATGAAAGCACTGATTATATTTTTAGATAGCATTGCAATTTATTTTAATAACTGCATGTTTTAACTCAGCATTTTAATAAAATAATGCATTTACTGTAGCTAAAACTCATTTTTTTTAGTAGCTAGTTGATTTTAATCAGGGCTTTCATGTTCCTTAAAAATAAACATTCAAATTTAAAATACTTTTAATTTATCCTGTTACAAATGCTAGAATTGATAAAAAAAATTTTTTTGGCCTATAATGACATAGGTTCTTATCTTCCTATTAAAAGTGTGAACTTAATTTGAAAGCTTAATAATGGTGAGACTTGGTGAGAACATAATAATTTACACTGGGTAAAGCTTGGTGCTGCTTCTTCTCTAATGTGCAATAATTGATGATAAAACAATGGCCATTGATGAGTGATGCTTGCACAGCACTGCTTGTTCCTCTTCATGAAGGAAAAGTATTATTATCTACGGTACAAAATGTCAGTGAAGAACCGTTTGCCTGTGAACTCATAAAGGACACTTCTCAACTGGCATGATAAATTAGTCCACTTGCTCTAATCACTCACATAATGTGGTGTGTGTGTGTGTGTGTTTGTGAGTGTGTGTGTGTGTGTGTGTATGCACACATATATAGAGAGGCAGAGAAAGAGAGAGAGAGGAAGGGAGGGAGGGAAGGAGGCTGTTATCAACTTCTTCGCAAGTCATTTAGTATTTGTGTTAATGTTTTGTCATTATAAAAGAGGTGAATAAAAAATACAGCATCTCAAAGGACTAAAGAATTAAATATAATAAAAGAATCCTTTAACCTATACTCACATTTATTCTCTTTTAAGAATTAATAATAGACATTATAAACTTTCTTTGGATTACTAAAAAAGCTATGACAGAATTTTAAAGCAATATTGAATGTTTTTATACAAATGAATACATAATTAAGAGCAAAAGGAAAAATTTTCCTCAAATAAAGCTACCTAATTACCTAACAGTTTTGCCACCATACAAAATATTATGATAATTCCATATTTAGGGTTGCTTAAGTGAAGTGATTTTTAAGTATCATATATGTACCATTAAGTTGAAATTTTAATACAACCAGATTATAAAGAAATTCACTTCATGCACCTCCCTTTTCTAATCTTACCAGTTGAGATAAGCATGATTGGTTCTCTACAGTTATAAATATCTGTTCTGTACTTTAGAAGTCACTACATAATCTAAAAGAGCTGAAATTTCCAAACATAAAGGTTTGGAAATGATGAGGAGAGGGAAATGCTATTGACCCTGATTTGATTATTGCTAGCCATATATATGTGTATACAGGAGCTTATTAATATATGCAATTAATACATGTTAATAAAAACAAACCCACAAATATCAGGGAGTACAATAACAACAAAAACAATTTAAATCTTTTTTGGAAGGGGAAATTTTGCCTGGGTTTTGCTTTTATTTATTTATTTTAAATAAATTTTATTTTATTTATTTTGATACTAGGGATTGAACCCAGGGGCACTTTACTATTGAGTCACATCCCCAGTTCTTTTTATTTCTTATTTTTAAATTTTGAGAAAGGTCTCACTATGTTGCTTAGGGCCTAAATTTCTGAGGCTGGCCTTGAACTTGCAATCCTCCTGACTTAGCTTCCCAAGCAGCTGGGATAACAGGTATGTACCACCACATCTGGCTTGGATATTGTTTTTTTAATTTTAAGAGTTTTTACTGGTGCATTTTATTTATACATAATATTGGGGTTCATTTTGACATAAACCATACATGCACAGAATATAATTTGCCCCACTTCAGTCCCAAGTATTTCCTCTTTCCTTCTCTTCCTCTCTCCCCCTTTCCCCTTCCTCCACTGTACAGGTCTTCCTTCTATTTATTTATAGTTTTTAAAATTGTTGCTTTATAGATATAAAGGTGTAATTTATAGTGGTATATTCATACATGTACATTGCATAACTTGGTAGATGTCATGTAATGCTGCATGCAGAGTTTTAAAAAACATTCTTATAGTTTTTCCCTTAAATATATCCTGGTAATCTCATTGCAGAGATACTTTATTAAAAGTATGTACTGGCACGGTCTGGTCTATTGTGGCCTTCTTGGAAGTGGTTTACACAAAAAGAGAAATTAATTGCATCCAGAAGGTGTGGAAGTCAATCATAAGTACAACTTGACTTTAAGGGTTTGGTGTATATATTCTTACTGCATGTTTCTCTAAATATATGAAACATGACAATATACTACAAAATAAAAATGAGTGGAAACTGAATTGGGAAGACTTGGGGGTATTGCTGGAAAGGGCACTAATGGTGAATTACTTTAGTGAGCTACATTTAGACCAAGAGTCTTTCCCAAACTTGCTCTCCTTCCTCATTTCAGTGGATGCCACCTGAGCTTTAGTCCTGATTTGAGACATAGGACAGGCTGTTCAACCCTGCAGCACATCAGGCAGGGCTGATGGAATAGAAGGGAACAAAAATCTGCCAACCTACTCTTGAGGTGAAATTTTCAATGTTGTCTAAGATTTCATCTGAAGTTTAGTAAGAGGACTTGAAATCACAAAATCTCAAAGCACTTTTTATAGAATATACTACAAATGCTCATTTCATTGCAATATAAAATATCGTCCTTTTCCCACTTTGGACTAAAATCTGTCAGAAGGAGAAGGATAAATCCCTATAAAGAATCAACAGAATTAAATATTTATCCAATCATTACATTAGAATAAGTAGGTGGTGTGCCAGTGAATGTTTCACAACTAATTCACCAAGGTTGGGGGGCAAGGTTGTTAGTATGTGTGTTGGGTGATTCCTCATATGTAGAATTTGTTGATTTCTGTGGTGTAAATACCTCCACTATGGCTGATTTCAAGCTTCCAACGAAGTGTCACTGAACTTGAGCTTGGAGCAAAATGCTCAGTAGCTCACGATTTAATTAAGATTTCTATTATGCAGATACAATTCATAATTTCAAGAACATAAACAAAATAGGGTGATGAATTTTGATTGTTTTGTTCTTAATATAATTTATTTAATTATAAACTTATACAATGAATAATTCAGTAATGTGTATGACTTACACCTGGATCACAAAATTCCTGAAAATTTTACATCCAGCTCTCATCAGCTGGTATGAGCTACTTTCAGCATACTCCTAAGATATGCAGACTTCTATGTTTCTATAAATATCATGAATATGTCCTACTTACTCATGCTTAAATTATTGTTTGTGTTCTATTTAATATTGTTAAAGAATTCATTTTAAATATTATTAGGAAGGCTGCAGAGAAACTTATTACTTAATAACTAGTTTTACTGGGGGAAAAAACCCATGAAAAGGAAGAAGTAGTTCATTATCAACTAATACTATGTGTATGTGTATTTATGTATGTAGCGGAGTATCTTCATCTCTATCTGTATTTACATTATCTGTCTTTTCCTATCTATCTTAATATGGTGAAATTTATCTGTATTTATCTATATAAATATGAGTATGTTCTGGAAGAAGCATCCCAATTAATTTCAGGAGAAACAACTCTGCAAAACATAATTTTATAAAACTAATCATACATATTCTTAACTCCATTAGTAAGCATAGATAATTTTTGATGTATTTCTTTATTCCCACAGTCTTTAAAGAATAACTTATGTTTTATGTAAATGACTATTGAGAGTAGAGAGAGATAGGAGAGAGATAGGTGGAACACAAATAAATTCAATATAGGTAAATATATATATAATTAACCTGAAATCTACCTAAGGTAAGATTTTATATTTTGTTTTCAACATACTAATGTCTTCAGAAAGTGATCTTTTCAGTAAATTGCAAGCAATGATGATAATTTTGGTATTTAAAGAACGGAAATAAAGCTTACTCAGAAAACTGTGACATATTGTAAATTGAAGGACCAGTAGCCAGACTTGTTTAGATCATAGGCGTCTTTGTTGAGTTGGTCCCAGATTAACAGCTGGAAATGAGCTCAGTTCCTGACTGCTGAGTGCTAATGAATACTGCTAACTGTTGACACACAATACAAGAGGCACAAAATTGTATTTTTCGGAAAGTGTCATTGAACTAATAATTTCCAATGTATGTTGACAAGTTTAAATAGCAGAGACTTTCAGCAAGATGTTCAGTGTGTCCACTAAAGTCTTCATATGATTTGTTTTCTAATGGAATACTTGAAAAGGTGGTAACAACATTGTCCTTAATCTGATAATATATTGTATTAATGCAACATCTTAAATTATTTTGGAACACAGTCGAACTTTAGAAATTATTCTCTTCAATTATTTATGAGCCAACTTCTAAGCAATCGCTTAGTTTGGGGTTTTGAATGTCTTTGCAAAAATTTTCCTGAATACAAGGAATATTTTTTAGGCAAGGACCAAAGTTCTCTTTCTTTTTAATGTATAATGAGTCACAAAGATTTTTTTCATTTAAAAATAATGGAAGAGATTAGGAGACATTTAGTCCATATTTGAGGAAAATATAATTCGCTCTTTATATACTTGTCTCCCATGGGGCCATGAGTTGGAGATACTTACTAATATATGGCATAGCAGCTACCCCAAAACAGGTGAGCCTCCAGAAAGTAGCACTCACCCAGGAAAACCTGGTTTGCAGAGAGGCTCCAGGCCTTGGCTGGAAAGGCAACGATCTACAGTGTTTATATGACCTGTTCATCTGAGGATTTCACACACTTCATAAGCATTCACTTGTCAATTTTCACAGCATCACCAGGAACTAGATAAGTGTGAAAAATTATTATTCCCATAGGAGAGTTGGGGGCAAGAGTCATCCAGGAGATATGTTTGCCAGGTGTCACAATGAAGCTGAAGGAGTGCTTCTGCTGTGCCCTTAGTAGGCTCACAATGAATACCATTTTATGGATCTGAATCAGAGCCCGAGTACAGAGACCACGGATCCACCACTCTTTTTACACAGAAAGCAGACCTCAAGCAACTCTGAAATAAATGTCATTATAGGTCCTGCCAACTGTGCAAGCCACCTCAGATAAGTAAACTACTTTAGATGGGAACAAAAGTCCAGACATTGACTCATATTTCATTTGAATGGCAATTCTGGTCTCTCTGAAATTGACTCTTCTAGACAGATCCAGCCTTTCATCTCTCATCTGACAACAAACCTCTTTAGAAATCACAAGTACTTCTAAATAAATATTTTCTTATGTGGGTAACTAACCCTGATGTTATACAATTTCTTGCCATAAAAGAAATCATAAATTGATTAAGCTTACAAGAAGAAAACCAGCAAAAATTGACATGATCAAAACACAGACCCTGTAGACCAACACATTTGGATAAAGAATATGTTTGATTCAGAAATATGTTTTTAAACATCGGAGTGTTTAAGATTTAGTTCTGAGTGTTTATTATAAATTCAAAGGAGTTGGAGACTCTGGGCTATTTGTGAATTACTGGAAATAAATCTCCCACAGAGTGTGGAAGGGAAGGTTCTGTCGGAATGCACGACAGAACCGATGATTCCAAGACTCCCAGTGCCCACGAGACACTCAAAGAGGGCCTCTCCCTCTTCAAACATGAAAGGCTATGTAAAAAGAAGTTGCTGGAATCTTTCAGGCCTCTCTCCCTACTCTTTTCCTCTGAATATGCTTGGTGGGCTTTTAGTGTCTTGCCACACCATGGCTTTTCACATGCTAGCATGAAGCCTCATAGCTCTAGATCATGATTCATCTGTATCTTTCACACCTGCTTTAGAATAGTGTGCCTTTTGAGGAATCAGAAATATCTGCCTTCAGAGGCTGGAAGAGTAGTGTTCACTCAGTTGCAACCTGTGCTTTGCTTTGTCAGTTGCTGTACGGTATGCATCTCTAGTTACTTTATTATTGGTGAATTTTTTTGTGTGTGTGTGTGATAAGTCTTCCATTTTTGTGTGTGATAAATCTTCCATTTTTCATCAAAAATAAAATCACACTTAATAAAGAAAAAGAAATATCAGCCCTCATCTTCCTCCACACCTTAATAACACTGATCATTGTTTTTGTCCTCCTCTATTTACTTGAATATTTAATGATCACTTTGGGGTAATTTAAATTTAACAATTTCAAATTCAAATTCTGATGCATAGCTGGTTAGTTAAATCGGCACGTCACTCCTTTGTAGTCATTGTTGGCTGTTTTACAGTGGAACAGATTTGGACAGTGTTATGGGTTATATATGAGGCGTCTCCAAAAGCTCCTTTGTAGATGCAAGAATGCTCAGAGATGAAATAATTAGATTGTGAGAACTGTCACCTAATCAGTCCACCCTAGTTTGAATGGACTGACTGGGTGTACCGTAGGCAGGTGAGGCATGGGTAGAGGAGTAGGACCACTGGGGGCATGCCCTGGAATTGTGCATATTCCCTATGACCCTTTACACCACCAGCTTCTTTCTGCTACCATGAGCTGAGAAACTTTCTTTTTTTTTAATATTTATTTATTTTTTTAGTTATCGGCAGACACAACAACTTTGTTGGTATGTGGTGCTGAGGATCGAACCCGGGCCGCACGCATGCCAGACAAGCACGCTACCGCTTGAGCCACATCCCCAACCCCGAGAAACTTTCTTCTGATGGGTCCTTCTACCATGATGCTCTGCCTCACCTGGGGGACAGAGAAGGGGAGATAGTCAACTATGGACTCAGATCTCTGAAACCAAGAACCAAAATAAACTTTTCTTCCTTACAGTCATTCTTGTCAGGTATTTTGGCCCCAGTGATAAAGCTGATTAACATAGAAGAGATGTTTAACATGTCTATCAGGGATCTTAAGACTGGAATGGTGTTTGTATAAGCTTCCTTCTGGCCATATCTCTTTTAAGTTAGACTTTTGGGGAAGGTGAAGAAGAGTTATTTGAGTGACAAAGCCAGATCAAAATCTCCTTGTCTTCATTCCAAATTGCAAAGGAAAACTTTAATTTTAATGTTGTTAACTGTGAGTACTCTTGTTATTAATGAGCACTAGTCAATGTTAATGTCTTTCAGCATAATATTTTTTATTGATGGTCAATTTTATCAGTATTAAAAAGTTTTCCTGAGAGTTTATTATGAAGATAATACACAAGGAGGCTACTGATAGTCTTTCAAGTGCTCAGCAAATACCCCAACTGTAGAACCCTTGCCTCTTCTGGGACATGGACTGAGCTAGTTTAAGATATTTCCTTGAACATTGGATGATTTTCCGCTGGAGTTGTCTTTTCTAGCAAGGTTCTCTTTAGATATTTACAACTTGTGATGTGTTATTCTGATTATATCAGCAAGTTTAATTTAAATCTTGAAGCTACTTAACTTTCCTCCTCTAAGGAAGGTCATTGATGACAGCCTTTCTAAGTTTCAGAGACGGTTTGGTTTAGAAGTCTCCATCGATTTCTCTCTGGTAAAGACAAAAGGGTGCAGAGGATGGAGGCTTTCCTCCCAGGCAGAGTTGGGCTGCTTTTCCTTTTCTGAAAGTTTCTTTGTAAAATGCAAATATAAATTGTTGGTTATAAATGTAATGTCAAGCTGGGGTGGAGGGGTAAGCTCATTAGAAGAGGAAATAGAGGTGTAGGAAGAATCTAGTAAAGGTTAAAAAGCCAAAGTTTTTAATTTTAAGCTTTGCCTCAGGCCAACTTTCAATCAAGATCCTTTACTCTAACTCTTCTAATAAATTGCTGTTAACTAGCCTTCTATCATCATTAAAAGATTCTACTGGAGGACAAGGAATTTTTTTTTTTTTGAAGACATCAATCTCACATGTTCTAGAGAAGGTCACTAGCTATCCTCCTTATGCTCTGTTCCACCTTATTCTCTAGCACAGGCGAAGGAACAAGGCAGAGGTTTTCACACATAGATTTAAAGGCACAAGCTCCATTTTTAGGTCTTCTAAGGAGCCCATTTATCTAAAGAATAGGATTCTTATTAGTGCTTCCAATTCAGAAGACCGTACCTTTGTAATAATACCTTCATGACTCAACACATTTTTGGAGTTGATTAAAATAACCAAAACCTAAACACTTTGACAGTTGACACCTTTTTGCCCTTTGAGGGTAGATCTAATTCTTAACGGCCAAATGACATTCAGAGACAAGTTTTGGTGAAGAAGGTAACTATTCAGGCAGGGAAATCCCCCTTTTTAAAAAAAAAAAGTTGTGGGGCTATAAAAATATCAAGCTGCATTGTAAAGGCTGTGACTTATTTTTTTCCACATTATGGTTTGGATTTTAAATTAATTTATGTATTTATCTATTTACTTATAGTACCAGGATTGAACCCATGAGTGCTCAGTCCTTTTTAGTTTTCATTTTGAGATAGAGTCTTGCTAAGTTGTCCACGCCGGCCTCAAACTTTATCCTTCTACCTTTGCTTTCTGAATTACTAGGATTTTACAGGTATCACCACAACACCCAGTTACTTTGGATCTTAAATGTCCCCCAAAGGCCATGTGTTGAAGGCTTGATCACCAAGCAACTTAGCCTCAGAAAATTAGCAAGGCCCTGTCTAAAAATCAAAAATAAAAGGGGGTGAGGATGGGGCACAGTGGATTAATGCCACTGGGTTCAATCTTTATCTCTGGTCCAAAAAATAAAAAATAAAAAATTGCATGGATATAAAAATCTTAAAACATATTCATATGACCATAACATGACTTGCTGTGATAAGAGTAACTAGATGGCTCTTATTTTAAGTTGATATATGCTAGTGGCTCTGAACATCCTCATTAAAGCAACTGATGTTTTCATGCAAAAGCTCTTAGCATTTAAATTATAATAAAGTATATCATCTTTATTTGATACTATTGGAAGTGTGAGCTCTACAGAAATATTCTGCCCAGCATTAAGATACTATTCTTTTGAAAATGTGGCACATCCATGGAGATTTAATAGTTTTGGGATCAAGTTATAAGTGAAGCAATGTTCTAATAAGACCTCTTTGGGTTATTTCTAATAGCTGAATTCTATGGCAAGAATCCATGTCTCACCTGCAGGTACGTGTACATCTAAAGTTTTGCTTTAGAGTTCACTGGGACAAGATTTTAGAGGTTTGTTCTCTAGTCACAAGTGGCCAGGGTTTGCAATCACTCTTCACTCGTATGTGTTTACATACTTGCTGTATTTACTCCTGCATATAAACAGTGTGCCTGAATTTGTCATAAGGTGGGTAATATTAGAAATAGCCTTCTGTTTAAGAGGGTGTTGAAGAATAATAAGGCCCTTCCATAAGGTTTTCCAAACAGTAGTTTTAGTTTAAGATTGATCCTACCAAAGGTATGATTTCCCAGTTATTTTGGCAGTTGCAATTATAGTTTCTTGGACTTAAATGCTTAATTAAGAGCCTTTGGAAAGTTTCGTGTCAAGCTAAAAATATTTCTAATGTACACTTTTGCTTACTCAAAGCTGCATGGAGCTGTAATTTACAAAGGAAACTTGTTTCCTTAATTGTTGTGTCAGTCAGCAAAAGCACAGGGAGCAGGCACAAAATAATCTGTTTATATTTAGCTGTGCCAATGGCCACAAAATGTCACAACCTTCATGTGATTTAGGAAAAGGTTAGGCATGTCATTTCTATAGAACGGATTACTTTACAATTTGTTTTATTTTAAAATTTTTATGCTTAATGAGATTTTTAGCTCAATCAGTATAATTTTGTTTTTATGCAGTACTGGAAAGTAAAGACCTAAATCAGGTGTATTAGCTGATTCCTATGTTTTTGTATTGTGGTTAATCCTTATAGAAAGTAAGATTGATAGAAAGCATAAGTTACCCTGTAGCATTGGAATTACAGGGGTTTATTCTATCATAATTCTACTATGTTATTCTATCTTCAGTTACCAAAGAATGCATTTCAATATAGAATAGATCTTGAAATGAATAAACTAAAGCAAAGTGCACATTTTCAGGATGACTCATGTATTTACCAAGTGTGATGAGACAGAATAAGGGGAAAACAAAGAAAAAGGAGCCAACAGGAAGGAACAATGCCTCGCTTCTCTGCAGCAGCATTCTCTTGCTTTCAAAGCTTTTCCACATCTATAACTTGTACCCTTGCAGAGAGCGTTCCCAGGGTGTGTTCTTATTAGATGAGCTCATCCTCTCTGAAAGGCATTGTCACACAGAGGTTACCAGCTCTACACTGAGAGTTAGATTGATGTGTGTCATAATCCAATCCCGTCATGTCCATCAGTGTGACCTTGGGTAAACTACGTAGTGTTTCTGAGCACCAGACTCCTCCTCGAAAAAATGAGTTATGATAACCGTGTTGCAGGTTGTCTGGCCTCATGAGTGAGCACACTGTATGCCTTTAATGAATCCTAGTTGTCAGTTCTTGTCATGGTGATTGAGATGCAGCCCTGTGGGCAGAGCAAATGCTTTCCAGCAATTGTATAGACAGGGGCCAAAGGAGAATGGACAGCAGAGACTTGACAATGGACTTATTAACAGAGAAAAGTGTTTCTCTCTCTGGAAGTCGTTTCAATAGATGATGTCAAGATACTGGCACTCCTTTCCACATCACTTCAACTTTCAAACATTTTTCTTACAGTGGGCCCTCCTACACCACAAAAGTTTTCAGCCTGGTTTCTCAGGAATCCTTGCTTCATGATGTGTGAAAATCTCCAGTTAATAAAATTTGCTAATCCAATGATATTTCTTATTTGTTCTATTCCTAAATTACTTTTGATTTAAATTATTTTTTTATACTTTATGTGCATTAGTCAAGAAGCAATATGCTAGCAATTAGGGGCATCTTGACAACCAGATTCACAAAAAGTCTTCTAAAAGTGATTTAATATCATCAAAATTTTAGTGTATGTGTCTTATGCTGTATTTTATTTGAATATCAACATCCCTTAAGTGTTTCATAATAATTGTGATAAATGTATAGAACCAATCTATTAGTTTGATGTAGGCATTTCAAATCTCTATTAATAAATAAGTACTGGAACTGTGTTAATATTACTATACATCTAAACAAGAGAAGTGACATTTTTACACATATATTATTTTTAAGGAATAATTAGGTATAGTGTTGGTACAGAAAAAAGACCTACGGATTTAAGGCGAATAAAACAGCATTGAAGAAATATAGCACTAAATTCATTGAAAATAACATTTATTTTAACTGATACATAAAAATAAAAATTGTATGTATTAATTCAGTAACATGATGTTTCAATACATGTATATGCTGTGTAATGTTTAAATCAAGATAAACATATATAGGTCTTCAAATATTCATCATATGTTTAAGATGAAAGCTTTCAAAATAGCATTTTAAAAAATTTTTAAAATGCATATACTACATTATTGTTATCTGTAGTCACCCTACTGTGCAATAGCATGCCAGAACTCTTTGTTTTTATCCAACTATAACTTAGTATCCATTTATCATGCTTTCCCCACCACTCCCTCCTTCTGCTTTCTCCAGTCTCTCGGGATCAATGTTTTTAGATTCTACACTGGAGTGAGATCATTCTGTACTTGTCTTTCAGTGCCTGGCTTGTGTCACTTAACAGAATAATCTCCAGACCCACCCAGATTGCTGCAAATTACAGGTTTTCATTTTTTTTATGGCAGAATAGTATTCCATTGTGTGTATGTACCCCATTTTAAAATTCATTTATCATTTAGGTTGTTTCCATTTTTTTGGCTAATGTGAATAGTAGCACCATAACCTTTGATAATTATACTTTTGCAAGGAATAAATATTAGAAGGAATTCAGAAACCTAGAGGCATTCCCTTCAATAACCTAAGCACAGCAAAAATCTGGATGCAGCTGGGTGCAATGGCACATGCCTATAGTCTCAGTGCCGCAGAAGGCTAAGACAGGAGGATTGTGAGTTCAAGGCCAACCTCAGCAACGTCAAGACACTAAGCCACTCAGTGAGACCCTGTCTCTAAATAAAATACAAGATAGAACTGGGGATATGGCTCAGTGGTTGAGTGTCCTTGAACTCAATACCCAGTATTCCCATCCCCGCCCCCTAAAAACAGTCTGGATGCAGAGTGATGTGGTATATCCATGACAGGCTCAATAGGGTATGGACATGAACGTGAGTATGCCCAAAATATACTAGTACAGGAAGTTGGGAGGATGAGGTGGATTCAGGCTGACAAGGTCCTTTGAAGCTAGACAAAAGTTTTGACTCAATATGTTAAGTACTTTGCTGGTCTTCACCATCAAAGCTTTATGATCCAAAGAGTGCTTTTATAAAACTAATGGCATTTTTACAAAAAATTATTGCAGAGCAATTTGCAGTGAGACTGAAAAGGGAGGATGTGAAGATGTGTAAGATTTAGTTTGTGAGTGGTGGCGGTGACTGGGGCAGTGGGTTGGATTTAAGTTAGATTCTCTTGGTTTTCTATATTAAGTATTACCATGACTTACAATGCTACAGAAAAGCACTCTCTGCAGTTACTTTGAGCAAACTGATTTGCAGTGGTCTGGGTACTTTAAATCCATGTCTCAGTGGAGGTGAGGATGAGGTACGAATGTACAACATAGCCCTCCATTGCGGATGAATCAGAGGCTTCATGGTATGATGGTATCAAGTAGCCATGTATATGAGTGTCATCACATGCCCACATGATGAAGGCTGCTACACACAGAAGACCATGTCCTGTCTAAACCTAGAGTGAGCCACTTGAACCACAGACCATGTTAGTATATATGTTATTGCAAGGTATTTCTGGTAAATAATGGTAAAATGTTGATGAATATGCTATTGTTAATCATTCCATATTATAGACATATCAAAAGATCACACTGTATCCTGTAAATAAATACATTCACAATTTGTCAATTAGAAATGTAAAAAAATAAACAAAAAATAAAAGCATTCTGAATGGTGACTTGAGTTTCCAACAATGGGAGGGAGGACAGTTTGCAGTTTGATTCCAACATGGGCAACTGCCCACAAAAGTAAAAATGAAACACCCTTTAAAGTAAGGTAAGAGAATCTAGAGTCTCCACAACACATTCCTCACAGTGTCTGAGATAAATTCAAAATTATTTGACACAAATCCACGAAGACATGATCTATTTTCAAGGAAAAATAATCAACAGATACCAACCTCAAGATAACCCAAACACTGGAAACACAAAACAAATATTTTAAAGCAGCTATTATCATATGCTCAATGTGATCAAATAAGTGTATGCTTATGATAAATAAAAGACATAAATTGTCAGCAGAGAAAAAAGTAGATTAAGATAAGTTTTAAACTCAAATGTAAAAATTATCTGAAGGAAAGGGTATCATTTAATTTGCACAAAATACTATGTGGGGCTATTGGTCAAATACAATTTCTTGAAAAATACCTAGAACTAGTTGCTCTTGGAGGCCATACTATAGTTTAAATTAACCCAAGATAATTTCCTTGTAAGTACTTGAATTCAATCCTGTATAAAAAATAAACTAAAACATATTTGAAAACACTAGGTGAGAACAGAAATATGCAAATTTACCACTCAGCTCCATTTTCTATCCAGCCTCCAGGAAGAAACAATATATAATAATCTTTATTAAGAGAATATCAGCTATATAAAGTTGTATGGAGGTAGACTTTTCTTACAAATTTCTGGTGTAACTCTTTGGTGTAATTATGTTGGTATTTCCATTAGGTTACAAAACAAAGTGTACATTTCATTCATGAAAATGAAAGTGATACAATTTGTAAGCAGTGTTTTAAGCTACTATCATTAAGTTTTTTTTTTCACCTGTGTTAGTTAGTCATAGTAAAGATGATAGGGAATATCTGTGAGTAATTACTAAACATTTATCTACTTCATTTATCTACTTCCTTTTACAAAGAACTACCCACTACCCAGGGGAATACAGAGATCTACTCTATAAATTGCTTCCATGAGAACTTTGTAGCATACTTCAACAGAAGCAAAGGAATTAATCAATGATGGTATGGGTAGGAAAAGAGCTCGTGAAGTATTGGATGGTGACACCCTATTCAGAGAATTGGTGATAGAGACCCATATTTGAAGAAATAGTGAAAGGGCTATCAAAAAACTTATTATCCATAATATATGTTTTCAGGTTTCTATTTAGCCACATTCATTCAATCTGTAAATCCATTTTGTCAGTAATAATAATATGGATGTTTTATACTTGTGAAAGGAAACCATACTGCATAGGAAACTCAACATTACTGAGAAGTAGGTCTTTTATATTTGGTGTGTGTGTGTGTGTGTGTGTGTGTGTGTGTGAATATATACTCAACTTTTTAATATAATAATTCCCATGTGCCTTTTTTACAATAGGGCTGAATATTCTTTAATATTCATGCCTACATGACATGTTTTTCTGACCTTTTACAGGACAACCAGCATAGCTGTTAAATATAGAGGAAAGGTACTAGGCAACTGGTTGCTCTTAATTAAGAAACAGTCATCTAGCTTCTGATCTGTACAAATAACTTGAAATTTCCAAACAATAGGTTCTTCATAATTTAAATGGGAATAACAATAAGAACTACCTCATGCAGTTTCTGTTTTTATAGGATAGAGTAACTAAAGTGTGTATATTAGAACTTGGAGCATAGTGCTTAATAAATAGTAGTTACTATACTTAATTGTTGCATTCCATCAAAGGTTTGTTGAATGAATGAATGACATAATTCTATCAACTTGAAAATTTTATCTCATACTAATCTCCAGGTGATGCTAAGTAGTTCATTTGAAGATTTATATTAAAGTGAATTAAAAGACATTATTTAAAAATCCTAGGTGAAAATAGACAATTCCTTTCAGTTCCCTATTCTAACATACTTTCAGGGAATACAATACACAATATTTATAAAGAGAATGCCAGTTATGAATCTTATGGCCACATGAATTCTATGGTTATTTATCAGTATCTCCAATTTATAATGCATTATCCAGAGAGAATATAAAAGATAGAAATTATGTAACTTAATTTCTAACAATGGTCAAGCTTAACAATTGGCTTGCAAAATGTCTTAAAATCCAACAGGTTGGTTCTTATAAGCCAGTAGAAGCTGACTCCAACAGAACACTGACCACAGAGGTAAGGGTAAAGGGCCTGGTACATGGATTTGAAGCTGGACTCTGCCACTTTCAGGTGTTACTGGTCAATTTACCTAATCTTTCTAAGTCTCAGTGATCTCATCTGTATAATTATACCTACCGAGTAAAGCCATTGCAAAGATAAAAAGAACTACATGTCTGACACTTAGCACAGTGTCCAAAACATTATAATAACATAATTCACAATAATAATTTACTCCATCCTAATTAATAATAATAGCTCAATCCATGTATGATTATAAATTGTTACTGACGCAATATATTGTTGAAAAATTGCTCCTCCTGAAAAAAGTGAAATTTTATTGATGAAAAAACACAATTATTGTGTGATATAAGAATCACATAATTTTTCTTCCCAGACAGCTGAAGGTAATTAAAATGAAAATTAAAAGGTAAAAAGTGGTCTTAACCAAAATGATTAATGTGATATTTAATTAGCTTGGCTATGGGAGCAGAAAGGCATTCTATCTATACATTTTAGAATACATCTGCAGTAAGATTAAATAGGTTTCTTCTCATGTATTAAGTCTGATTAACAGATCATCATGTTGAGAAAGGTTCTGAGGCTGCTTTTAGGTTTGGCAGGGAAGCATGCTTTTAACACGTAAGGCATCATGACTATGGTTAGTGGTAGGGAGAAAGAAATCATTATGTCTATTGACTGTCCTTGATCTGGGTCTATGCTTACAGTGTTTGAATAAAATTAATTTTGTATCTCAGCTGTAAAGAAAAAAAAAAGAAAAAAGAAAAGAAAACACCTTATGAACACATTCCTGAGTTTGGGGATATCACACATTTGAAATGAAGGTTGACTAAGATATGATGATAACTTTGTAAAAAAAAATATGAAATATACAGTCACAAAGCCAGAAAACAAAACTGGCTCAATTCAATTCAGCTTTTGTTTGTTTGTTTGATGGGAGCAGAAGGAAAAGGATATAAAGTAAATGGTACTTGGAAAACAAAGAGAAATCATTTTTGGTTCCTTTTCCATATTCTATCTGAGAGTCATATAATACAAATAGCAATGCTAGAATATTGTTTGGGATGTGCCTGAACGGAGGTTATATATGCAAGTTAAGAAAAGATTATAGGCCTTGCTTTGGTTTTCCAAGCAGTATAACAACTTAATTTCCACATATGAGAAGCAAGTCCAGAAGGATCTTGCAACGGAGGACCAATTCTAAAGTTCCTTAAGTAAACAGTGTAGGATTTAATTGTGCCTTGACCTTAACAACAGACATCTTCATGTTCTGCAAAACTAATTGTGTCACACCCTTGACATATGTCAGTCTACCTACAATCAGGTTTACTCAAATTAAAAAAAAAAACATTTCCTAGATTCTGCTAACATTTTCTGAGGCATTCTTTTTAGAGTTTGCCTTCAAAAAGCCCAAATCACTATCCTATTTAGGTATACACTTCCACATCAAATGAACATCTATAATATTTGGTACTAAAGTTCTGACTGGAAATAAGAATTACTTTTGGGAAGTACAGGTCTTGGCAAATTATCCTAATTTCAGGGTTGTATAAGCCCCATTTAATGAAACACTCTCTCTCTCCCTCTCTCTCTCTCTCTCAAGTTTAAGAAGTACAGAAAAGTACAAAGAATAATATAACAAACACGTATTCAACCCACTAGTTCACAAATGTTCCTATTTTGTCATTTTGTTTCTTATATATTCATTTGACTTTATAAAAGAACTACAAAACTTTTGATAAAATTGAGTCACTGTCTTCTTCCCCAACCCATTGCCATACCTCTACTGCCTGACACATTTGTTATTTGTAATCCATTTACAGTATTATATAATGTTTCTTACTAATTTATAAAACTATGATAATTTTGCACATTATTTTGTAACTTGATTCTTTCATTCAACTTTGAGATCTATTGATGTGGACAAATATAGACACGCCATTTTTCTAAATAACTTACAGTTGATCCATCATATAAATATGTCACATGTATTTTCTGTTTTCCTATGGAAGGATTTTTTAAAGATTTATTTATTCTAATTAGGTATATATGACAGCAGAATGCATTTTGGTTCATCATACACAAACGGAGCACAACTTTTCATTTCTCTGGTTGGCCTTTGGTTTTTTGAGATTGGCTTACTTGACTTAGCGTGATATTCTTCAACTCCATCCTAGGGATGGATTTTAAGAATTTTTTCCTAAAACAAAAAGATATGCAGTATGTCATCTTTGAAATTTTATTGCTTTCGAATTCTGAATTTAAAATTACTTCCCATGCAATTTAGAAACAGACAACACAACAAACAAAATCTTCAATTATTTAGAAACTTAAATGAAACTTAAAAATTATTTAGAAACTTAAATGAAAATTAACATTCTATCAATACTTTCAATATAGGGCTCCCTAAACACACACACATATTTACAAAATGATATCCCAGTGAGCAAGCCTCTTTTTCAATGCTAAGAAATATTTAATGATTTGTATATGTGTGTGTGTTTCACAGAGATCTCTTTACATGTGTGGTGGCACATATTTGTTCAAAGCATAAAATATGATAAAAGATGAAAATTTTGGTTTGGTGACAGGCTCAGCAATGCTAAATAATGTCATTCTGATGGTTCCACTTCTTTTGGAATTTTGGTTAATAATTTATAAACTAGGGTCTGAGGAATATTTAAATTCTTGTAGTTTTCAGCTCTGATAACTTACAATCACATATTAAAATCATATGACTTTTAGACTTCTGAGGTTAGAAGAAAATTGATATAATACTTCTTGTTGTGCACCTGCTGTGTTTCAGGTGTTTTCTCCTTTAATTCTTACAACTAGCTTTTTAATCATAGTCATTCTGATTAATTGTGAATGCTAACAATGACTGTATGATCTCTAATATCCCAGGTGCTTGCTCCACTCAGGCCTCACAATAGCTCTGTGAGATGGGCATGTTCCCATCCTCACTTTACATATGAGGAAACTGAGGAGGAGATGTTTGGCGATTCACTTTAATAACAAGTGTGACTGACATGTAGATCTGGAAAGGATGGAACACAAGTTCCTCCCGGCAGCAAGGTACTCAACTGCTCTCATGCAGAGAAGTTAAGTGGCTCAGGGATATTTTGACTCCTTCACATTTACCTATTGTTCCAATTTTATCCAGTGACTCAAGTATCTCTTAAGGAATGTTACAAAAATAAAATCTTTTTTTCAAGTGCAAAACCCTAGGAATCTGCATGATGGAGCACAGCCCCAACACAGCCTGTATAAATTGATGCCACCACTAGCAAGAGGCAGGAAGGCTCATGGGCAGGCTATGTGGAGCTGTTCAAGCATACAGTTGTGCTGTTTATTGATCATGCATATTTCTGAATACCCTGAACTAATAACAAATGTAAGCTTATTCCAGTGGTTTTCCCATATACAGATGTGTTCAGTTGAAGTTATTTGCAAAGTGGATGAGTTTCTTGCTTGCTTTTGTGAAAATAATTTTTCCCTCACTCTCATTCTTATATGTTGAGTATATAGGTTTTCATATATGGGGAGTGAGAGAGAAGAGTTTTTCATTTATGGAAAAAAGTGATGGAAGAGTTGGAGACCTTTTTAGGAGAGTTTATTTGGTTCTAAAAGGATTTCTATTCTTGATTCTTATAGGAGACAAGTGCATATGGGAGTCAATGTTTGTTGGACTAAACAACATGCTGAAAGGATTTCTTTTTGCAAACACAGAGCAGAGGTTCTCAACCTTGGAACTACAGACATTTGGGAACAGATAATTCTATTCTGGGGAGGGCTGCCCTGGGCATTACAGGATGCTGAGTGGCATCCCTGGCCTCTACCCATTGGATGTCATTGGCAATTGCACTCTCCTTTTCCCACACTGGTAACAAAATCAGTCTCAGTCGACAGCTACTGATGTAGTCATCCAAAACAGGGTTAACAAGTAAAAGCTAGGGATGATCATTAAAGTTTAGGTAAAAACAAGATTCTGCTCTTTTATCCACCTTCCTCTCATCCTTTCTAGCATCTCATCCCTTGCCACATCTCATCAATTTTCCTCTCTCTAAAAGACTCCCAAATAGATCCTTAAGCTCAGATTCTCTCCTGTGCCCAATCCTGTCTTTTGTACTTCCTGCGGGACATTTCCCCATGGACAGCTCGTCATCTGTAGAAAGCTGAGATGGTCCTATTTCTGATTTTCTGATTCCATTCAGGCTTCTAATAAGTCCTAGTAGACACTGTAGTGAACACCTCAGTCACCCTTGTTTCTTACTTCTTGGTTAGCCTCACCTTCACCCTCACCAATACCTGCCCATCACTTCTTGAAATCAGTCCCACATTACCTCACTAATGCAACAATCTTCTCGTGTATCAGTTTAACCCTACTGAAGGAGCTCTGACATCAGGCTACTTCTATAGAGACATCCTGAATGGCCCTCCCTACCTCCTAATACATGAATCTGAAGACCCTCTGCCCATGTTTGGAATTGCCCATGATTTGTCCACCACAAATCTTCCTCTCTTCCCACTTTCCCATCACTTTCTTCTTTTTCTAATTTTTTTTTAAATTTCATTGATTTTTTAAAAATAAATGACAGTGGAATGCATTACAATTCTTATTACACATATATAGCACAATTTTTCACATCTCTGGTTGTATATAAAGAATGTTGACACCAATTTGTGTTTTACTTTGGATAATGATGTCCATCACATTCCACCATCCTTGTTAACTCCCTGCCTCATCCCTTCCCCTCCAACTCCTCTGCCCTATCTAGAATTTGTCTATTCCTTCCATGCACCCCTCCCTGCCCAATTATGAATCATCCTCCTTATATCAGATAGAACATTCTGCATTTGTTTTTTAGGGGGATTGGCTAACTTCACTTAGCATTATCTTCTCTAATGCCATCCATTTACCTGAAAATGCCATGATTTTATTCTCTTTTACTGCTGACTAATATTACATTGTGTATATATGCCACAATTTTTAATCCATTTATCTATTGAAGGGCATCTAGGTTTGTTTCACAGTTTAACTATTGTGAATTGTGCTGCTATAAACATTAATGTACTACCTAAAGCACTATACAGATTTAATGCAATTCCAATCAAAATCTCAATGGTATTCCTCATAGAAATAGAATCATGAAATTCATCTGGAAAAATAAGAGACCCAGAATAGATAAAGCAATCCTTAGCAGGAAGAGTGAAGCAAGTGACATCACTATACCAGACCTTAAACTATACTACACAGCAATAGTAACAAAAACAGCATGAAAACAGACTGGTAGATTAATTGTACAGAATAGAGGACACAGAGACTAACCCACAAAATTACAATTATCTTATATGAGACAAAGGGGCCAAAAACATGCATTGGACAAAAGATAGCCTCTTCAACAAATTAAACCCCTATCTCTCACTATGTACAAAACTCAACTCAAAGTAGATCAAGGACCTAGCAATTAAATCAGAGACTCTGCACCAAATAGAAGAAAAAGTAGGCCCTAATCTTCATCATGAGGGATTAGGCCCCAACTTCCTTAATAAGACTCCTCTAGCACAAGAATTAAAACCAAGAATCAATAAATGGGATGAATTCAAACTAAAAAGTTTCCTCTCGGCAAAGAAAACAATCTGTAAGGTGAATAGAGAGCCTACAGCTTGGGAGCAAAGTTTTACCCTTCACACATCAGATACAGCACTAATCTCTAGGTATATAAAGAACTCAAAAAGCTAAATACCAAAACAAACAAACAAACAAAAAAACCCAAACAACAACAAATAACCCAATCAATAAATGGGCCAAGGAACTGAAGAGACACTTCTCAGAAGAGGATATACAATCAATCAAAAAAGGTATGATAAAATGTTCAACATCTCTAGTAATTAGAGAAATGCAAATCAAAACTACTCTAAGATTTCATCTCACTCTAGTCAGAATGGCAGCTATTATGAAGACAAACAACAAGTGCTGGCAAGGATGTGGGGAAAAGGGGACACTCATACACTGCTGGTGGGACTGCAAATTGGTGCAACCAATATGGAAAGCAGTATGGAGATTCCTTGGAAAACTGGGAATGGAACCACCATTTGATCCAGCTGTCCTGTTAGAGTCTGTAAACAAGTCAAAATAACACCTGGCATTTTGCCAGGGGAATGTTAGAGTCTGTAAACAAGTCTGGATGGTGCCTGGCAAAATGCCAGAGGGAGTGGTTTGAGAAGTAACAAAAGCGAGCCATTAAGTGTGGAGATTCCTGATTGGTTGACTGATGTATCTAGTTTATGCTAATTAGATAAGCTGTGTGGAATGTATAAATACTGCTCCTGTCCTGCAATAAACGGCTCCCACTCCTGCTGTATCAACGTACACAAGTTATTCGTCCCCCCCCCAGTTATTTTGCCCAGCCAGCCAGGGTGTGGCACTGTCCCTCTCCCCAGGCTATACTCCCATCACTTTGTTAGAGAAACATTCTGTTTGAATAAACAAAAAATGTTCATTCAAAATTTGCCTGGTCTCAGTCATCTACTCATTTTCCTACAAATAGACTTTAAAAAAATTAACTCTGAGGTGCTTTAACACTGAGCTACATCCCAAGTCTTTTTTATTTTTATTTATTTATTTTTTTTGAGACAGATTCTCATTAAGTTGCTGAGGGTCTAAGTTGTCCAGTCCGGCTGTGAACTTGCAATCCTCCTCCCTCAGCCTCCTGAGTAGCTGAGACTATAGGTGTGCCCCACTATGGTTGTTTACAAATGTGCTTTTAATAATGCTTTCCCTTCACCTTCTCTCTGCTTACTAAACTTTCTTTTATTGATCTTATGGTCAGTTCAGATGCTACCTCCTCTCTGAATGCTCCTTGATGCTTTGGAACAGAAACTTACTTTTTTTCTTGAACCCTATATTACCTGTAGAATAATCAAATTATTCATGTGGCATATTCATACTATAAAGTGTTGGGTATGTGTCTTATGGGTATAAAACCTCTCCAACAGTTCCTAGTACTGTGCCTTGCACATAGAGTATACTCAATAAAAATGTGTTGTATGAATAAATGAAGTGGGGGGGGGAGGGAGAGAACTTGAACACTATTGTAAAGTCTATTATAAATGGGACCAAACAGGCTCCTTTACATGGTATGAGCTACAAAAAAAAAGATGCCTTGGGCCAAAATGATCTCTAATCTACCTAATGACAGCAGAAAATTCCACTTTACAAACAAATACATTTGCTGTCTTGTTTTTTCAGATATCATGCACATACTGTAGTAAGCAAAAGTTACTTGGTAAGAGCCTCTCAATAGGAGGTTCTGTGGAAGAAAGGGACACACACTGGGTCTCTGGAAGCAGAGTATGTGACAGCATTCCTGGATAGTCAGTCATAGGACTGTGGGATGCAACAAGTGGACATGGGTCACACCATAATTGACTTAATTTACATTAATATAATGCACACACATACACACACAAACACACACACATTCACAAATTATCCACAGCATAATGATGGTCAATGGTGGACTGCATATATAACAGTGGACTATAAGGCATATTGCTTAGTGATTTTGTAACCATCATAGTTTGTGTAAGTACACTCTATGATATCTGCAGAAAGACAAACTGCCTAATTACATAGTCTTTAGAATGCATCTCTGCTGTTGAGCAACATATAACTATATATATATATATACATACATACACACATATGAATATTGTGTGTATATATGTGTATAAATACACACTTACATACTCACATCAATTAATTTTGTTTATTTTATTACCAGCAGGAACACTTTCAAAATTTTTTATGATCATGGTAGGAATACTTAGGCGATAATATTGAACATAAACATGAGTATATTTAAGCAGATAGGCATATAGGAAGCTGAAATAAAATCCATTTTTTAATTAGAAGCATATCATATTTCTATTCATTATTTGTTATTATTTTCTTATAGCTTCTGAGTTGAAAAGACTGACAGACATGGACTTTCACTATTACTAATCCGCAAAAATGACTATTGTTTCTAAGTTTAGCCCATTATAATTATCTGATTTTCCCCAAGGCATTAACAAGGCTAATCAGGGGATCTGATGACTAATCTCACAGGAAGAATGACTAGTGACTGAATTATTCTTCATGTCATCTATGTGTATAGGTATCTTTTGATGGACAGAACAGATTGAATTGGTATCTTTATCTCGGGAGTTCGTAGTTTTGCTCAATTCCCTCAGTTGGTATGTTCAGCATGCATTCTCTGGGGCTAAAGTTCTTTGCCATGGATCAATGAAGGCAAGTGGGAATCAGAGTAGCTTTTCAGCCAGGGAAGTAGGATTGCTTACTGGCATAACACCGAAGGCTGACCCCAGGAAGGTAGTTATGATTGGACAACTGGTTAGCTTACTAGATCCCAAATCTCCCACTTTATTTGCTGAGTTTTCTGAGGCTTTCACTGCACAATTATAATTAAAGCATTCAATGACACTGTTTTACTTTAATATAAAAACAACTCGTGTCATACCTTCAAAAAATATAATGCCTTCTTATGTGCCAGTGTAAGTAGACAAACAGAAACGACCCTGATACTTGCTTGCTGGTTGCCCAGGAATGGACTGAAGGACACCCTTTTCCTGAGCAAGTGGCCTGCTCCCAAACTCAGCTTACTGAGGGCCCTTAATGTTCTCCATGTGGCACAGTGGAGTCCTCTAAGCTCCTGAGAAGGGCTGATACTTAAGGCCAGACTATTACTCTAGGATGAGATGTCTCTATCTTGCTTTTAAGACTCTTCTCACCCTCACCTATGAATAAGAGAGAACTTTCCAAGTAGAGCACCAGCTGATGGATCTTGCACCTAGTTCAAGTTTGCACCCTGTGACTCAAGCTGGCATTTCTTCATGCCCTTTGCGAAGACTCTATTCTGGTGCTGGGGAGATATGTACAAAATAAATGAAAATCCTAACCCTCAAGGAACTTGCATTCTAGCTGGGGATGTGGATGACAGATACATGAAATATACAGCACATTTAAAAGCAATAATTAGCTGGGCATGGTGGCATATGCCTATAATCCCAGCAACTTAGAAAGCTGAGGCAGGAGGATCACAAGTTCCAGGAAAGCCTCAGCAACATAGTGAGACCCTCAGCAACTTGGTGAGACCCTGTACCAAAAAAAAAAAAAAAAGGTCTGGGAGTATAGCTCAGTGGTAAAGCACCCTGGATTAAACACTCTGTACCCAAACAAACAACACAACACCCACAAAAACAACCCAGAAATAAGTGCTATGGAAAAAGAAAGAAGAAAACAGTAAGGGGGAACAGGTTGGAGATGGAGGGTAGGTGTCATTCACTTTGCAGAATAGTTTTTAGAAGGGTGATGAGAGAAAATAATCCAAAGGCATAGGACATTTGAAGGAGAGGGTAAACATTATACCTGAGGCAAAAGGTAAAAGAAGTCAGGATATGTCAAATGTGCACCAAGCAAACCCTAGTTTACTTTTAGAGCAAAGTTCACATAGGATTGGTGTGATATGATGACATTACCCAAGGTCCTTGAAGAGCCGATAACTTGAAGAGGTTTTTCATGTCAAAAGGGGAATATTACTATATCTCTTGCCCGCCTCTTAGAACTGTTGTGAGGATCAAAGGAGAGAATGGCTACAAAGGTGCTTTAAAAATAATGAAAGTTCTAGATGCTGGCAAACTAGTACTATTACAGGATCATCTTGGAACAAGTGGGGTGATTATTCTGTATCCCAACATCATTAACTATAGTATTAAGATGGGGGAGATGCTGAACACAGGTTTATCCTGTCCATCCATTTTTGTGGTGCTGGGGATTGAACCCAGGGTCTTGAGCATTTGAGACAAGCCCTCTACCAACTGAGCTATATCCCAGCCCTATAATTGTATTTATGAAGCTGCTTGCAGTCTATATCTAGGTGAGGTGACACCCTTCCTTACCTGCCTGCAGAGCACTGCTGATAGATGAAATGGCTTTGGCCTTCTGAGATATGTTTGCTTCTTACCATCAGACTGCAAAGCACATGATCGATTCTAGGGTAAAAATATTGATTTTTATCTTCATAAATAAATATGTAAATTGAAAGGCAGGTTAATTTTGCAGACTCTTTGATTACTTAGGCAACAGAAAATATCAGTAATTATCTAGTAAGAAAGTTAAAACTGATGAGAAAAAAATCAAGAACATATAATATAAATAAAACTTATTGAATATGTGCATTTGTGTGTATATATATGTGGGTGTGTGTGTAATTTTTTTTTTTTAAGATGGGATTCTCACTGTATTGCGCAGACTGATCTCAAACTCCTGGCTCAAGTGATCCTCCTGGCTAAGCCTCATAAGTTCTGAGACTACAGCCAGGTACCACTGAATCAAATATTTTGATATGTGAAGTAAAACTAACAATTTTCCAATTTAGTTACAACTTTTGTTTTCTTTTTTTTTAAATTCACTTTTTCTTCATCATTTCACAGTCTCCCTTTCTTGATTTCATATAGGTCAAAAACTGATCAAATTTGAAGGCCATTTTTTTCTATTACTCGATTGTTTCCAAAAGGGTAGTTAAGGAACTTGCAATTAGTTTATGATTCATAATCTTCAAGTGTTAGTAATTATATAAAAAAGGAAACTAATTTTCCTAAACAACATGAAAGCCGAACTTCTAATGTTTAATGTCTTCTCACTGGAATACAGGGATCCTGGATAAAAGCAAAAAATTCAGAAGAGAACATTCAAAATGGTACTTATTAATGAAAGTAATTTGTAAATATCAAAGTGAATTTAATAAAAATGCATCAAAATATTTTGTATCTATGAACATTATGAAGAAAATGTAGTGGATGAAGCATATCACACTACTTGATTTGAAACTGGTCAGACTTCTCCATATGAAATGGTTTTGAATGTAGTGTCTTTATAAATCCACATAATCTACACATGCATATTTTGGCTTATAAAGTTAGTAAAAAGTTTTTAGTTCACTGATTTTTATTTCTGAATCCCTCATTTAGCATACAGTTTGGAATATAAAGTGCAACCTCAGTGGTGTCACAGGAGCACAGTGCAAAGAAGTGTGCAACATCTGGTTGACCCTGAAAAGAACTGGGTCAGGGACTCCAGCAAGCCCAGCACCTGCCAACAACTGCAGGGCTCCCTTCTGCAGCTGTGATTGGTTCAGAGGTTGTTACAGGGCTAAATGTTTATGTCTAAATACTAGTGCTAGAAAAAAAGGATAGGGATAAGAAATGTCGCTAGATAGAATTTTTCAGAAATGTGACAGATATATTCTTACAAGTGAAAATTCTAGGAATTTCTTATAAGTCCTTGTATTGAATGGCCTCTGGCAAAATTTTGGTCTTGCTAATTTTAATGCCATAGATTATTGTTATAATGTAATTGACGAGAACAATAATTCCAACTTAAGGTACTATCAAGTTTGGTGTGATCTTAAAAAAAAAATTCCTTTCCTCATTTTAGTATTAGTGTGTCTATTTTCAATTAAATGTATGAAACATATTATATGAAGGTTCAAGTTTATAATCATGTAGAGTGGGATAAGCAGGATAATGCCCCACCCCAATACATCCATGTTCTAATTTCTGGAACCTGTGAACACTTTGAAGATATGATTCAAAGTTAAGATCTTGAGATGGAGGGATTATCTTGAATCACCAGGATGGATGCAATGTGATCATTATAGTTCTTAAAAAAGGAAGTCAGGTGAATCAGTCAGGAAAAATTTCTGGAGTCAGAAGTCTGAGTGATGTAGGGTCATGAGCCAAAGAATACAGATGGTCTCTAGAATCTGGTAAAGAAAAGGGAGTAAATTATTCCCTAGATCCCTAAGAAGGAATGAAGTTCTGAATAAATGTTCAGTTTAGCTTTACATGACTATTTTAGACTTCAGATCCCCAAAGCTATAAAATAATATGTATTGTCTTGAGCAACTAATTTTGTGATAATTTGTTACAACAGTAATAGGAAATAATAAGAGTTTATATCTTGATTTGTTCTTGATTGGTTGTCCCATTCATAAGTGCCTGATGTTCAGTAATAATAGACAGAAGATAAAATTTATTTAAGGAAAAAAACAAAGAAATTGAAACACCTGCAAATTCCCATGTGCACAGATTAAGAAAGTAAGCTTTCTTTAGAGAATCATCCTATGGACATCTTTCCTCTTAATGTACCTGGTGATTTTAATCCCTGGACACCATGGTAAAGACCATCCTTATGAAAAAGCTCAGAAGACAACACATAAGGAAAGGTGTTTGGAAAAAAAGTTGTAAGGAAAACATGCACATTGTTCAATGATTATATATATATATATATATATATATATATATATATATATACACACACACACACACATACATATACATATACATATATTCTATATATCAGTGAATCCTCAAGTGTTTATTACAAACATCTTTTGTATCTAGTGGAAGGTTTTCTGGAATGCATTCAGTCAAAAGACTATGCATATAAGAAGTCACTGACTGAAAAATATCAATGTTTCACAGGAGAAAATGCCAAATTGGTATTAGGGGATGGGACGGCTTGGGAGTTGCATTCTTAGTCATTTTGGGGATTTGATAATGTCCTGTTCGTCAGGGAAGGATATATGTAGGGGCTAGATTTTCCTTAAGGGAAAAAGGAGGGTGATAAGCAGCATACTGTGCATCAAGGTCCTTGGGGAAAAGGCTGACCAGGAAATCAACTTTTCTGAGAGCAGCAGTAAGGAGGAGATAGGGCTATTTAAGGGCTGTGACGAGAGGATGAACACAGACTGAATCCTTGTTCCTGGTTTATTAGGCAATGAGAAGCATGGCAAAAGGGCCTGGAAAGAAACACTAGAAATCACTAAACAGTCCCTTTTGACAGTGATGTGGGGGCACCACAGTGAGAAGATACTTGGGACCCTGACCCAACAAATGAACAGAAGAGGAATACCATAGTTTAGGTCAGAAATCATTGTCTTTTCTAAAAACACAGATGCAAAGGAGATGGAGGGAAGACTGAAAAAGACAGTAAGTTCAGAAATTACTAGATGTGGAGAAACCACTAATATATTTAAAAAAAAATCTTTTGAAAAATCATGAGTGACCACCTTGCAATAAACACTCTTCAGAAAAAGAGATAAATGACTGTGGCATTTCAGTTGAGATTGAATATTTAGCTCAAAATGCCTTCCACAGTGACAGAACATAATATGCAGAACTCAATGAAAGGCAATTTGGGAGGCAGACAAGTAAATTTGTCTCTCATTTATATGCATGCTGCAGTTGAGCTCAAGGAAAAAGATCATTGTCTGTAAGTGTTGAAATGTTAGAGAGAAGAGAATTAGAACCCAGGATGGATATCTGGTAATCTCTTCCTTGAAATGGCTCTTCAGGGGAGAGGAGGAATTTGTGGAATGGGAGTTTTAGTGGAAAGTAGCTTTTGTGCACAAATTTCAGATGGCTTAGGAGACACTAATCTTTTGTAGCTAGGCTGAATATCCACTACCATTTACAAATTGTTCTAATGCCTGACCCATCTCTGGCATCTATCCCTCACAGTTGGTGGTTTTTATCAGTCTTTTTATCTCAGCATCTCACATATCGTCCCTCTTCCAGCAGCCTCTGAGGTCACATGGGCACTGGTGATGCCTGCCACTTTCCTTTCTCTGCCCTTCTGCTTATGTCCCAACATGCACAGTCATTATTTGAACATCAACTTCTCTCCAGAAGCCCAATGAATGTCCAGCAAGACAATTTATAAATGTTCTCGTAAAATGTTCTTGTAAGCACAAGATGAACATACAAAATGCTATTTGGAAAATGACAATTTTTATAATGCATCTATAAAAGCTAAATTCATAAACACTACATGTGTTATGGCCCTAAGGCTCTACTGGTGAGCAGAGGCAGTGCCTCACTATAGAGAGAAATGATACATCTCACTGATATCTTGAGGGTTGCCTATCTTTTCTTTGTGTCTCTTTCATTTGATGTAAGAGACAGCCAAAAAAACTGCCATCTTCTCTGTACTTTCCCCCTAGGCCTACTCTGTCACTCTGTTTTAAATTTATTTTATTCTTCCTACTATAGCAAAATGCAAATACATTACTTATTAAAGACTATGCTAACATTTTGGAATTTATGTGCGAACTCACGAACTATTAAATCGACTTACAAAAAAGAAAAAGAAAAAGAAAGACCTGCTAGTAACATGTAAAGAGTGACTGGATTTGTTAGTAGACTTCTTCAGATTCCACACCAGAGCCTACCCTGGTAAGTCAAGGTTAGTGTTTCAAAGCCCAGACTTGTGCATTCTAAGTCTCTGAGTTTGAATTCCACCTCTTTCTTACAGCTGGGTGGGTTGTCCAAGGGTTTAAACTTCCTTGTGTCTCAGTTTCTCTAACGACAATAATATCTGGACCCTCACATGGGAACCACGAGGTCCTCTACTGGTCTACCTAAACTTCTCTACACTATAACCAGAGAAGTTAACAGGTATCCCTAGAGAAAAGTGATCTGAGACAGGTTTTTCATGGCACAGAGACAAAGCACCCAGCCTCTACTGGGCCTGTGTTGGTACAATGGACTCAAGGCCCAGATGTGGAAAGTAACAAAAATGGAGTAGTGCAATGCCCAGCTGGAAGAGATTTCATAAAGGGGAGCTGATAGTCAGAGGAAGGAATGGGAACAGAGGAGATAAGAGAGGAAGCACAGAAAAGATTTAGAGGCAGAAAGCAAGTGTGGATCTCTACTCTTAAGACAACAGGCTGCCCAGGAAATGGAAATCAGGTGCTGCTACAACAAGGCAGACAAACAGGAAGCTTAGGTCACCCTGAGAGAAGCTCTAGAGCCACTGGGCCAAAAGCTGAGATGACAAAACATGATAGGTAAGAAGTTACTCCAGGGAGTGAGATGTGCCAAAAAGGAGCGACAGCTTATTGCAGCTTGTTAATCCAGGAGTCTCTGGGGCTGGGGCTAGAAGCTGGGAGGTGAGGGACAGTAATCCTACCCGAAGCAAGGGAATCCACTCTCAGGACTCAGTTTTACCATGGATTCACTTTAGATACTTCTTCCTTGGGTTATTTTGGGAATATTAGATCATTCTTAATTTTGGAAGAAATATTACAGTTTTGATTTTAGTAGCAATTGTATTTTAAAAAGCTTTAGATTATGAAAAATATAAATCAAGTCATAAAATATTATTATTTCATTTTAAATTCCCATTATTTTTATTCATAGATATGCTGATTTTTAAGTAACTTTATTGCTAGATAAATATTAATTCCCTATATCTATTCCATATTTTATTAATTTCCTAGCTTTTCAAATTGTAAAGTAATGGGCATCAGAGTACTGATAGTATGAAGAACTTTCTACCCCCAAGGAACACATAACAGACATCAGCCCTTTTCAGAGCACATGTCATGTCTAAAAAGTATACAAATAGGTCCAACTGAAAAATCACTGAGAAACAGGAAATTATACTAATGTGAATTGTTATTTTAAATAATTCTTCTTTATTAAATAATTAAAATAAATATTATTTAAATATAAATACTTTAAAAGTTAAAGTATTTAAGAATATAAAATATATTTAAAATACCTTAATAATTATGTATTAAAGACTTATTAACTGATTCTGCTAGTAAAAATTCCAAAATATGTCTCTATAATCCAAATTACAACTCTCAAATAATTGTTAATTCATAAGGATTAAGAGATTCACCCATATTCATAATATTTATACTTCTATAAAATGTAAATAAAATGACATATATTTAAATTAATACATAGATTTTTAGTTAAATATTAATAGTAATGCTTATATAAATTTCAAATTAGCTTATCTTAGCTTTCACAAAACCAATAATTATATGAGTCACATTGTCATAAACACAACTAAAATGTATTACACTGAGAAAAATACCCTTCCTAAGCAGTTTTCTCCTTGAATATGCTTACTTTGTGTAACAAACAAATAGCAATTTCTTAAAATTATAAAAATATCTTTAATGCAGGCCATATTAATAAATGTTCATAAAATTTATTGAATTGGATTTATGTTCTAATAAACAGAGAAAGCAAGTTTTTAACTACGCTGAAATTGATGTATAATTTCTCAATGAAACTTTCTTTTTATTAATCATGATTTCTTCATACCTAATACAAGTCTAAGCATATGAAAATATTTCTCTCTGATATTGTTAAAGAATTAATTATGTTGCCTATAAATTAAGTTTTATTTAAACTGAGCTTAGAATTTTAAAAAATTAATCAAGGATAAATAAATGTATCACAATTTAATGTGTCTTATTGTTTATTGAATAGATTTTGTTTGATTCATCTGCAGGAATTTATTTAATGAGGTACTAGAACACCATGGGCCTCAGTTTCCTTAATTATAAAACAATGAACTCATCAGAGAAAACTTCAAGATGCCCAGCTTCAGTTTTGGTTTCATGATTGCACAGAGTAATCCTAATCTTGTTCTCAATTTTAATACATTCTTCTGAAGAATTAGCCTGACTTTAAAACCAAATTTTCAGTTTCCTTTGTATTTGTACCAACACATCATGTCCGTTTAATATTTTTAGAATCTAATTTTGAATAATATACAGTAAAATAAATATTGTGTTTAAGGCACTTAACAAATATACTGTGTTCAGTTTTCTCATGTGAACTATACAATTGTTGAACCAGAATTGAGATTTACCTCTACCATTTCTCAGTTTGACATAGTAGCAAGTAGAAATATATGTTTTCACTATTTCTATTAGGACTGATGATTATATTATTAATAGCAACCATATTACCATATTCATTTGTAGCATTTGAATGTGATTTTATTTTTGAGTTGGAGTCTGCAGCTGGGCAAGGTGGCTCAAGCCTGTAATCCCAGTGGCTCTGGAGGCTGAGTCAGGAGGATTGCAAATTTAAGCCAGCCTCAACTTAGTGAGACCCTGTTTCAAAATTAAAAAATTCAAAGAGCTGAGGATGTGGCTCAATGGTAAAGCACCCCTGGATTCAATCCTCAGTACCAAAAACAAAAACAAAGATGGAATCTGTATATATTCTTTTCTTCTTGTACAAGTAAGCAAATCTTTATATTGCCTAACTAACATTGGTATTAAATGCATCCTAGCAGAACCTGAACAATACCCTAAATATCCTCCAGTATTTCTCTGGTCAGTGAAATATTTGTACCTGACTCCTGTCCTTCATGTACAAGGCAGGTTTTAAGACTGTTTCTTCCTACTCCTTGCTGAAGGAACTACTAAGAATCTTATATCCTTTTCAATTTGGAGGAACTCTCTTGTGGAGAAATTAGTCTATTCTCTGATATTACTAAGATAATGGTAACAGAAAAATCAGGTAATTCATCCTTGGGAAGATAGGCTACATTTATTCATGACCACATGGCTGGGTCATAAAATGGCTCATCCACCACTGGGATTGTCCTTCTGGCTAGTTCTGAGCAGTTTTGGAGACCATGCACATGATGACAATAATCTAGATAAATAACATGAACTTTATAAAATCGGAACACATGAGTTATGACCTTGATCCTATATTTACCATTTGCTTTGTGATTTCCCACCACACGCGTCTAGTTTTCACTTTTACTCTCTCCAGAGCATTGGAGTCCTTCTTTCAGTTTATAGGCTAGTTGAAATCTCTCTGTTCTTAGGAACTGACTTCAATTTTACTAGTCCATTAATTTTCCAAATGAAGCTGTTGACGTTTAAGGAAATTGTAAAAGGAAGATAATTCGATTCAAGGAAATATGTAATGTTTTGAACAACCAATAATAAAAATTTTAAAAAAGGAAGATAATTCTAAGTTCTTTCTTCTTTTATTACCAAACATCCCCCAAACTAAGTCCTCTGCTCACTGCTTCTATCTTCTCAACACCTATTCTCTCCCCTAATCAATTATAGCACAGCTTTGGCCCTCACTATACTTGTGGTCTCATGAAAGGTCACCAGTTTCCTTTTAGTCACCAAATTTGGCATCTCTTCTCAGGTTCCACATTTATTTGCAACAATAAAATTCTTGTCTGGTCTTTCCTTTCCAACACTTCCTCTCCCTGTGACTTCTTTAGCATTCCAAGGTGTTCACCTCCTTTCTTGCCCTTACCTCTTTGTGTGCTTTTACTCTGTAAATGGGATGTTCCTTAGGGAAGTGTCCTTAATCCTCTGTTCCCAGGCGCTTTCTTTTTTGGTAATTCCAAGGCTTCAGTTTTCTCCTGTATGTGACTGCTCTCTCCACTGGAACTCTATCATGAGTTCCAGTGTTGAGTATCCTGCCAGCACTTTCGACTTAATATGCCCCAAGTTCAACTCATCATCTCCCCTGTAAATCCAGCTCTCTTTTTTTTTTTTTTTTTTGGTTGCCTGGCTCTGCTAATGGCACCATCATCTGTTGTTTAGATGCTCAAAATGAGTCATATTAATTTTATCTCCTAAGTGCCTCTTGCACTGGCCTTCTAATTTCTAAGTTCATTGCCAAATGATTCAACTCTCAACTCTCATTGGATTCATCACTTAAATTTGCTGATCCATTTTAATTTTTTGTCCCTCTTTGCTCCCTTTGCTCACAGCTTTTCTCCCACAAAGCCCTGAACATTAAGGAATAACCAGCTCAAGTGTTTGCCCTTCCATATCTTTCCCTTATCACTCCATTCTTTTCACCTCTTGAACTTTACAGCTCTCTTGGGATGTTTATAACATGTGTTTCTAACCTTTTTCTACATTTCCTTATTTTGTTGTGTACTGTGGAGGAAAAGCAAGCAATTCATCATTCCCAAGTATAAAGTGTGTCTGAGGTTCTGAAGACCCAATATACATGTCACATGCCACCCAAATGATTCTGTAGGCCTCTTGAAAGCAAAACTGTCTGATTCTTCTTTTCATCTTCTAGAACACCAAACACTGGGACTTCATGCATTTCCATGTATTTTAAAATGGCTGATAGAAAATTGAATACCACACTCCCTGACCATGGTCCACTTTTCCACCTTCTTTCCATATACTCCCCTGTCTGAGATGTACTCCTTGTTTTCTGAATTCAGTTGACAAGATTCTATGTGAAAACTGATGCAAAATTATGAATAGCACACTAAATTGTTTCCTACTTAAAATTCTAATTAAAGGCTCTATTCTGTCAAATTGTCTCCTAAGAACTGCTAAGTAAGGATATTCTGTTTCAAAGGAAAGACACACAAAAACAATCAAGAAAAAGTTGCTACTGTCACTGTGCCCTGGATTGGTAGTGTTCACATCTCCTTTGTCAACTAACAAGGTGAAAAAAAAATAAAAAAAGAAAGACCAGAATTATACTTCTATGCTGAGATGTGCCACATGAGTAAACCATTGAATTTAAATTTAAAAATTAATTTACTGAAAAGGATTCAACAAGAAAACAAAGATGGTGGCAAATGGAAGGAAGAGAGTCACACAGAAGTTAGAGTTTAATGGCATGTACTTGCAGTTGCAACAGATAGTATAATGTAAAAATGCTCAACAATTTCCTGTGTCAGGTATGGCTCTTAGAGGGGTGAGTTAGAGTATTTTATATTAGCAAGTAATCTCCATAGGCACCTATGATATTGGTAATGACTGTGTAACTCTTATTCTACCTATAAAGAAACAGGAGCCTAGAGATCTTGAGTATCTCCTTAAAGCAGCACAATTAGTAAAGAGTGGAAGCCAGGAAGTCAAACTGTAGGGAGTCAAATATGACATTAACACTGCAATGGACAGGTGCAGTGGCATGTAGCTAATTCATCCTATCTGACAGGGTCCAGGCATTTTCTCTCTGTGGTGGATGGGACCACCACCTTCAGGGATAACAGCTTTGCCTTTCTCACCCAGGGAACCCACCACTTTTTTGCTCTTTTAGCTGTTGTGTAACACCAAATCATGTTTTACCTTGTCTTCCACCCTCTGTACTTTGCTTCGGTTCTGCCCGTCACCCTGAAGTGTATCTGTGACCGTGGGCCTGGCTCTGTGCTAAACTTGCTCTTATTCTGGCAGCAACCCTGCCTGCCCTGTCTTTTGCTTTGACTCTTCCTGGCCCCACAGACTCTAGTTACAGTGGCACTAACAAGGGCTCCATATAGTCAGAAGCTAGAACAACCCATAGCAAGCCCAGTAACTGCTTCTGAATGCTTTAGTATAAGGTAATTCAAATTAACATTTTCACTTTAAAAAGTGGTACATGAGATAATGTCTACTAATTGTGGAAAGTAGAAGAAGAGACTCATTTGGGTACAAATAGTTATTCCTCTATTCCCAGATATATGTAGCATGCTACTAAACTGATAAAAACCTTGTAAATTCATATCACTGTTACTAACCAATAAACTATACCTGATTAGGTTTTGAAAATAAATGTTTCCCTAGTAAGTCTAACATATTCTCAGGGTAAGATCTTCAGGCTGGGAGAATTCTCTCTCTCTCTCTCTCTTTCACCATGTTCACTTTGGTCATAGGTAACTGATAGAAACAAATACAATAAACTGAAAAATTAAGGGGATGAAATAGCATATTTCCTTACAGGTGAAAAAACAGCATATCTAATTAAGGAATAAAAAGAAAAAAATAAGGATTTGTGCTTATTTGACTAAGAAAGTAATCTCCCATGGAATATCCCTCAGTGTGTGCTACATTGTAACATCATCTTTCAAATAAAATTTCATTAGATTATTAATCACTCAGGGAAATGGGAATTTTAGTCTACATAAATAAAAAAATTAATGCTTCTAATTTAAAATGTCCCTCCTTTTGATTTGGTAATTGTCATGAAGGAATATACCAGGGTAAGCCTCAGCTTGCCACTTATTTTGTAATTTGCTCTCACTTGTTCCTAAAACCTTTGCAGTTGTTCCTTACAGCTAGAAATACAGCTTGAGTGTACTTAGTGTGCCACTTACATGGGTTTCTGAGTAGATCTAGCTTCTGAAGCAAGTCTAATTCACCTAGCTCCATTCCACATACAGTTAATAAGCCTCTCTGCCTCCATTTCTGGTCAGGAGTGATATTCGTCACACAATATGGCTTTTTAGCTCTTTTGCAATAATTTTTATCAACAAAGTTCAAATGTACTCTGTGTGCACAATTTTATCAAGACATCCGAGAGAGAGAGTACACAGTGGTTTTGCCATGAAATCAGTCCTGACAGTAAATACTTTTTAGTAAGTGTACATGATATTCCCTGTTCAATATGCTTTTATTCAATAAACATAAATGAACATAATATTGGCGCCTACTGTGGGTAAAATGATGGCCTATGCACATCCAAGAGACCAAGGATGAACAACACTTGGATCTTGGCACCCACAGGCTCCCAATCTAGTGGGGCAGAAAGAATCATCCTTAAATAACTCTAACACATGCCAACCGTGAGAAATGCTGTTACTGCCACAGAGATGTGGGAGTATGGAAGATTAATTCTCAGAAGAATCTCTTTAAAGAAAACTGCTCTTGGAATATGGCATTTTTTTTGTTTTAGAAAAGAAATACTTGGAAATATCATTTACAGTATATTTATCTATAAATATATGGAAAATAAATTATGATCCTTTCCTACAAGGGGATGCAAAGAACTTGAGCAGCAGATGACATCAAATGAATCTTCATGATTTATCCTCTGGAATTCAGAATTTATTAAACGTCTTCTGATTCAAAAAGCATAAGCAAAGCATTCTGGGAGAGGAGGAAAGAATAAAATCTTCCTCCACGTTTCTTCCTTTCTACCAGAAATATCCTCTTCAGAACTAACCAACAGAATTTTCCTCTGCAGCAAACCCAGCACAGGAAATAATCAACTTTTAATGCCAACCGTGGCAGCTTATTTTGCACACAAGCTCTGACCCTGGCAAGTCCTAACTCCCCTTGCATTTTGGAGCTACCTAGAGAGATCTATGCTTGAGTGGCGCCACGTGCAATGATGCTTTGTGTGAGCTTAAGCCAAGAACGTACTTTCCTGTCTTCATCATGAAAAACATCAATTTACACAAGTGGATATTTAGTACCAAGGAGAACCAGACACAGCATATGCTTAGCACCTCTAGGTTAGCAGCATAACTGTTCACTGTTTCAGAAAAGAGACAGATGAAAAGGTACTAACCCTTCAGAGTTGTAGCTGTGGAAAACAATGTTAACACTGTATGTCAGAATAAAAAACACATGTTTATGTTTCAGGTAATTCTTTTTTCCTGTTTTCTTTTTTTAACCCCAAAGTAGTGACTAAGCATGTCCAAAGAGGCACTTTATTTTTATAGCCATGCTTACGGAAAGCCAAAATGGCACCTGAATAACTTTTCCCTCTAATTGCTAGCAGTCATAATTTCTAGTACTAACATTATAGTAGCTGGGAGTGTTGTCAAAAGCGAGCACTTCCTTTTTCATTTCCAGACACAGTAGAAGAAACAGGAAGGTTCTTTGCAGAGCTGGCTGCAGGAGGGGTGGTGGCAATGAGAAATTTCGATACTCTCACCATTTTTACAAGGGAAAAGAAACTCGACTTCTCCAATCTCCAGAGGAAAACTAGTCCTAGTGACATATCAGAATAAAAAATCATATACCTGTATCATTCAGTTTCTTTTCATTCTCTGGAAAAGATTCCTTTTCTCAACACATCAGAGAAAATTATTGAAAAGAGGGATAATTGAGTGAGGGGCAAAGTCCATCAAACCGTTCAGAAAGCTCACTAAAATACCTCTCTAAGGAAGCATGCATAAATGATATGACATCACTATTAAGGGACATTTAGCTATAGGAAGCTAAAAGGAACAATCTGCTCTTTCAGACACAGGGATATGACAAACATGTTCAAGGGAGTAACAGCTATGCGCTAGGAACTGATTTAACTGCAACACAGTTTAATGACATGTTAGCTTGAGCCCGATGTGTAGTAAACATTTACAGCCCCATACTATGTAATGAAGCAGTGGGGTAATGCCTTTTATCAGAGGCTATTTCTTATTCATTCAGAGCCCATTAATAGTCACAACAGAGGCAAACAGAAACTGTGACATGTGCCTCTAAAAATACTGCTTATTGGCAACTGCTCTCTGGAAAAGGTATTTTGTGTTCGTTGGAACCATTAGTGTGTGAGTGAAATTTTCCAGCAGTTCACAAAAATACCCAGACCACATCAAGGGCACATCTGTGAACTTCAGAAAAAAGTGAAAGTGAGAGGAAGCATTAGAAAGCAGTGTGCCTCTGTTATCTAGGCAGACTGTCACTAAATGCTCCTTTGCCTTGACATCATTAGGATCAAATGGTAGAGAAGCGCTCAGTGTAGAGTTTCCATCAAACACGGTCAGCATCCAGCCCACTTGGAGGAGTGTATTTATATGCATCCTGTGTTCTAGGCTTCCCTAGTTAACATGGATATGACTCAAAAAATGTGTTGTCACTTTTACGGTCATTCCTCACTCACCACCTGGCATGGGAAAGGCTACTTGTAAGTGCCAGGGCACAAGACATAAAAATAACAATTAAGAAGGGCCTTTTATTTTTCTCGTTTTAAATCAGTTTATCTTAAATAGATACAGTGGATTGTCAGAATGAGTGACATAATAAATAGGAGAAAATTTATGACTAATTAAAAAGACAATAAGCTTTGATGACAGTTACCCCTCACATGGAGACATGGAGGTTAAGATGTTTTTAATTTGGCTGATGTAGCTATAGACGTATTAAACTGAATATTCCAGGCAAACAAAAAGAAATCAACCCAGTTTCTGCTTATTTATATTGTATGCCTCTACTTTTCCCACTCCCAAAGTGGTTGTTCTTTTTATATTTCTTGTCTGGACCATATATTTAGTTGTTTGAGGTTGAATATTCAAAATTCTCCTCAGTTACTTCTTTGTCCTCATATATACCTAAGTGTCTGTCAGATCAGTCCTCCTCTCCATTTTCTCTGCTACTAGCCCAGATGGCTATTTGCTCTGTCCTTTGGTTTCTGTACCCCAGTCAGTCTGCTGTCACTAAAACATACATTTGATCACATTAAGATCTTGCCAATTCTTCTGCGGCAATTTCATGCCCTCAGGATGAGATCCAAGTAATTTAACCTGCTTCCCTCCCTTCCTTCCTAGACAACAGCCACACTGTTCTTCTTCCAGTTACCCCCAAAGACCATGTCTCCTCTTCTACAGGCCTTTGCACTTAGAGTTTTCTCTGCTTGGAGCACTTTTCCACATCCTATCCCAGCCTCATACATGGAGCAATTTTTCACTATTCTTCAGGTCTTATCTTAGATGCCCCTTCTGCAAGGCTGATGTTGGCGAGGGCCCAATAACAGCAAGTGCCATGTTAGAAACTTAACACCACTAGCCCATACAAAAATGCTGGGCTATAATGATGTGCCTCGGTGGTCTGTACATCTTGGCAAGCTTAACCATTGCTAAGCCCCACTCTTCAATGATGTGGGGTACAACCTGGGCATTTATTTAGCAACCTCCCTCAGGTGGCTGTGATGTGTCCACCTTTGAGAACCAGAGCTTCACCCCAAAGCAAATCAGGGTAGAAATTAATAAGTACAGAAATAATTTCCATGAAAAGATGTTGGTTGTAGATGATGATTCATTACTTATAGTCTAATCATCTTTAATTCCTTTGAGAAGAAAGATAACTTTTGCATAAGTCAATTATACCTTTGAAACACCTATCGTATTGATATACACATTGTAAATGTGAAGTCACCATGAACTTACTTAGTACTTACTATGAACCAAGCCATATGCTGTGAAATTATATGTAATGGGAAGGCATAGCTAGGATTGAACTCAGATATCAAAATTTACACTATTTCAATACTATTCCCTCCCCTGATTAAATAATTCAACCCATAAAACTAGAACTATAGGATTCCCTGATATTAAAAAAATGTATAAATAAATAATTGGAAGAGAGATCCTTACCATGCAGATTGAGAGAGAATTCTCATTTTCAAATATCTTTGGGAAGTGAAACATATAATAAAAAGAGAGACAAAGGCTCTTTATATTCCTGAATGCTCATTATTCATAGAAAAGCAAATTATTACAAAATAATGTTGATTACTTATTTTCAAACAATACAGCTATTTGTAGATCTTATTCCCCTATAATGGAAAAATAGGACTGAAAATTAACATATGAAATTCAAAAGAAGAAAATGAATCCTTACAAAGTTTACATAAGGAGTTAGGGTCAGTTCAGCCAAAGCCTTAAAAACCAGAATTGTAGGGAAAAAAAATAATAAGAAACAAAATAAGGCAATATGCAGAGAATAATGATGCTTGAAGTCCTCTCGGGTGGCCTCCATGAGAGGTAAAATTTGTCCAAACATATCAGGACTCTGAGATGTTTGGCCAATATACCTGTAACTAGAGGGTTAAATGTGTGTCCTACACTTTCCATAATTTTTATTTTACCTCTGACTTTAGTACTTGGTTTACACTCCAATTTTCCCAAGTCAGTTCCTTTTCTGCTTCTTGCACTGTTAAACCTGGACTGGAGCTCACAGTCTTCCTCAAAGTCGAGAGCAGCATGTGAAAAATGATTAATGGCTATGGATGAACATTATGGAAGAAAAAAAGGCATATACTTTGTCCTTTTCTCTCAGATGCTTAGAAAAGCTGTACAACCATTACTATGAAACAGAAACAACAGTGACAAAAAGAGGATAAGAGAGAGCTATTTTTCACTAGTTGGTACTAAATTCTTTTAGCTTCAGAGTTCTATCCATGGATATAATAATGCAGTTCACTAATGATAATCAGTGGTATTCAGCCATTAATTAGTGCTTCTTTTAATATTAACATTTCCATATTTAATATTATGTCACACTGAAAGGGCACACCAGATAAGTTTCATCACCAAAGAGTTTTAGGCAAATTCTTCTTTTTTAAAATCCACTCTTATGTTAGTACTTGAAAATCTCCTCCCAGTATCCTGTAAAGAGATTTTTTAATTAAGCCACCAGTAGAAAGGAAAGAATGGAGAAAGTGTAAACTATAAGTTTCTACAAATGTTTGGTCAAATTTATGATTTGTGGGGAAATAACCTTATGAACCAATAAGTCCTTTTCTGAAAGTCTATCCTAAGGAAATAACCTTAGGTTCTCTCTCTCTCTCTCTCTCTCTCTCTCTCTTTCTCACACACACACACATGCACACACTCACACACACACTCATACAAAGAATAGTTTTAGCACAAAGTTCTTCACCACTATGCAATTTGTAATTGTAAAAAATGGGAAATCACCAAGTTGTTAATCATTAGAGAACTTCCACATGATGGATGATTACCAAGACATTAAGAATAATTTTTGTGAATAATTTTCAGCATTGCAGCTAGATGATAATGTTGCAAAATTAAGTGAATGTAGGCAGAACATGTATGACAAAAATGACAAGACATGTGCATTCTAAAAAGATCAGAAGAAAATAGTAACATATTAAGATCGGTGGTACTCAGTGGGATCACTAACAAACTTTGTTCTTTCTATTTTACCTAGTTGTTGAATTTTTTTAACCTTTTTTCCTTCCTATTTCTTGTGACAACTCTTTACCAACACTGTCTGGATTGATGCATCTATACTCTTTTAGGGTTTTAAATGTAGTTAAGAAATTAATATTCTATGCTGAGAACCCCAATTACTAGGGGCCAAAGAAAACTCTTGCAAACTTCAGTTTCTATATAGGCCCACTAAAATTTATTCAGTGTCATGAAAATTAATAAACTAAAACTGCAGCAGACCATGAAAGAAAGAGAGAAAGTCAAAATCCCAGGTATTTTTGCACTCCACTTCCTCTGTGTCTTTCTTCTAGTCTCTGTCAACAGTTGCAGATTTCAGGAACCAGGAAGAAGTAACCAGTAATATTCTTGAAAACCCAGAAGACAAAAGTCATATAAATTTGACCTAGAAATTCTTTTGCTTGTATCCAACACTCTGTTTTATAATTTTGCTGTGTTTTATTCCTTTGCTAAAATGTTATCTATTTATATCTACTTAAGTTATTCATTGGAAGATTATTGGGCTTATATTACTCACAAACAAAATCATTATTTCTAAGAATAAAGAAAAACTTTTCTTAGAAGATCTCTGAAGAGCCACTTCAGGAAAATAAAAAGAGATGAGAAAAACTGTGACATTAAGCATGTAGTCAAAAAAAAAAAAAAATCGGCTAAGTAAAAGGTTTCTAGCGACAATGCAATAGGACCAAGGCTTTCCAGTGGTGGTAATCTGTGATTCATAATATTAGGAATATCTTTTATCTTTCTTAAAAATATATAAAATAGTTAAATCATTTACACAACATAGCCAAAGCTCCAAATTTTTCAGGGAAAATGTGGTATGTGACTCACTTTATAGGATACATCCAGAGTCTGTAGGTGTGGACACACTAGGCAGAGCTCTCTGGTATAACCTCCTCTTTTGGAAACTGAAACCATTAAGCACAAAGTCTTGGAAAAGCCTAAGATGGTTAAAGTCCTTGGAAAAATGTACATACTTGGCAATCCCCATACCAGATTTTGGAAGGCACAGATCTAAGGACTTAGCAAGGAGATCATGTGGTGACTTTTTCCCCCACAAAGTATCTGTTTCTGGCACAGACTTTTCTTGAGTCTAATATTCAGATTTTTACACACAAAGATTAAAGTGTTGAGTAAGCCTGAATGCAATGGCATCCCATATTCCCTTTTACTCCTGAAATGAGATTTCTTTTAAAATAGGGAGAGTCAGTGGGAGTAATGACAATAGGAACAAAGACCGTGCCTAAGACAAATATTGATTGTGGCTGGACTGAGAATGGACTGTGTGTTTGTCTCAAGAATAAAGTCAGATACTGCAGTTAGAATCCAGAACAAATGTCCAGGTGCAATCCCTCAGTAAAGCTCCCTAATTATCTACAGAAATGTTGGCACTGGTGCAGCCTAGGGAAATAGGGTTCTTCACCGTCACACAGCGGTCATGCTGTAGTTCCTGAAGTTCAATGCAGAGATGCACATTTAAATGAGTAAAGAGTTCATAAGGAGAAATGGATTTTATAAGACAGGGCACTAATGAGACCAGATGTGGTATATTGACCAGGCTGCAGCTGGCATAGGAGGGTAGGGCAATTGAGTTCTGGTTTCAGCTTTGCTTTCTACTAGTGACAGGACATGTACTCGTGGACATGTAGATTATTGTATGGATGCTGAGGTTTTCTATGCCAAGTACCTTTCATTCAGGAATAGACAAAAATCTCATCTTCAGAAATGTCTTACATTGCTCTTTCTTACTAAAATGAAACCAAAATTATCAAAAAGAAAATTCTTTAGAAATTAAAATAATCATGGGGTTGAGTTTTGCTTTGCTAAAAAGCAGGCAGAGCTGAGTCAACAGTTAAATTCAACAGATTAAGTAAATACAGAATCGTCTATTTGTTGTATAAAATGTTTGGGTGATAAAAAATTGCTACCACTGTTTTGCTTCAGTAAAGGATGAGAGAGGTAGAAAAAGACTTCATCAAGAAGTGTGCCTGCACTCCTTGAAACTCAAATGTAAATCAGAGAGCACGGTATGGTGTGAATAAAGGTAGGTTTTCTCTCATAATTATTTATTAATCTGGTTATTAAGAATACACGATTCAAAGTGCACAATGATAATGTGATAGTAGTCAAAGTAGATTGGATTTTTATTTCCTGTTTTAATTCTGATTATTCTGAATGGCCCCAAACATGCAGTAGTTGGAACATTTTGATACAGTAAGGATCTTCTGGAGATATCTAACTCTTTATTCCATTCTCTGGAAGTTTTATGAGGTTTCTATGTGAAGTGAACACATGAAAGGCTCTTGGGTCTGGCATGTGAAACATGCTTATTGAATGCTAATCATCAATATTATTCAGGAACAGGACTTTGGGGAAGTCTGAGAGTTAAAGACTGCTATCCATTAACTAGTTTCCAGCCTTTCCTCATATTCATTCCACATTCAACTTCGGAGTTTTCATGTTTGAGCTCAAAGAAATGTTACTTGACTAGGTGTAGAAAATACAGATTCTGTCTTCATCATGAGTCAAAGTAGAGTTATACAGCTCAGTTAAGTTCACAATGATATCCTCTTATTGAAGCAATGCATATAGTTTAAACTTAATGAAGTTACATGTTGGGGCAGGGAAAATCTTAGGCAGATTAAGAAAGCAGAAGTCATGTACAATGACTAGTTTTATGTATTAACTTGGTTAACTACAGTACTTAGTTATCAATCAAATAGCAATCTAGGTTTTGCTGTGAAGGTAATTTATAGATGTGGTTGACACCTATAAGTTGTGCACTTTAAGTAAAGGAGATAACCTTGATAGCATAGATGGGCCTCCTCCTATTAGTTGAAAGTCCAAAGAAGCAAAACAGAGAAGTTCTGCCCTACACCTGCAGCATTCTCTCTTGCCTGAGATTTCCAGCCAGTTGGCTTGCCCTACAGACTTCAGACTTGCCAGTCCCCACAATCATGTAAGCTAGTTCCCTGAAACCAATCTCTCCATCGCTCCCTCTGTCTCTGTCTTGTCCATGTCTTTCTCCTATATCCCGACCCTCCCTGTCTATATAGAGTATCCTCCTGGGTCTGTTCCTGTGGAGACCCTTGGCTGATACACATTTTTTTCTGTATAGGTAAATTTGTAAATTTAAAGCTATACCTACATTATAATGTGTGTGTGTGTGTGTGTGTGTGTGTGTGTATAAAATTTTAAGATATAGTAAAAAGTCCTACATTAAACATACACAAAGGGTACCTATGTAGAGAAATAGCATTGAAAATAGAAGATAAAATAGACAAATAATTTTTTAAATTAAATATTGTATGAAAAGGAAGTTAATTTTCAGATTAATAACATCAGTGTTCCATGAACTGAGGGCTTGACCAATCTCTTTATCCCACCTGCAAATATTCAATTTAAAAATTATATGATGAATTACAATAGGCCTAGGTGAAACCTCATGCTTGAAATAGAAATACTGGCTTAAAAGATATTTCAAAGATGCAGAGCACTTACACCTAAGGAAATATGTGTAACCACAAAAATGGGAAATTACACTCTGTGTATGTATAATGTGTCAAAGTGCACTCTACTGACATGTATATCTAAAAAGAACAAATAAAAAAGAAGTATCTGGATATATGTGTGAACTTTCAGACACATTGCACTGATCTGAAGTATATTCATTTCTCAAGATCTAGCTCAGTTCTCATGATGATTTTGCTCTGGTTTTGAATTATTACAGCATTCATCTCTAAATCACATAGTGAGTATCACTAAATGCTTTATGTTGTTCCTTGCTATTTTAAGGATTTTATATCTTGTATCCATCCCTTTTAGACTATAAATTCTTTAAGAAGATCAATGATTCTTAAAAAATATAATTTCCATCTAATTTTTTTTATTTTCTCCAGAGGAGAGTTTTTCTTCTGTCCAGATTCTTACATGAGCTTTGGTGGAGGTCAAGAGGTAGCATCCCATGGAGTAGGGTGACTGCCCTTCCTGGCTTTACAAAATTGGTTCTTGGCCACCTTGCTGTGAATGGCACATGTCACACAGTAATGCAGCTTCATACAGAGTTTGGGAAGACACTTGCTTCAGAAATGATTCTGACAGTGGAGGAACTTTGCATTGGGCAAAGGGGAGGGAGCAGAGGGAAGAGGGCGGGCATGGAGATAGGAAAGATGGTGGACTGAGATGGACATCATTACCTTAGGAACATGTTTGATTGCACAAATGGTGCATGTACAACCAGAGAAGTGAAAAATTATGTTCCATTTGTGTACAATGAATAAAAGAACATGCTGCTATTATGCATAACTGATTAGAACAAATAAAAAAGATCAGTAAAATTAAAAAAAGAGAAATTACTCTGATAGTTGTAGTCTCTACTAAGTTTCCAATGATGAACTTCTTTATGGCCTTGTCCTTGGGTGTGCACTCAGGGAAGTAGGTGCAAAAAATAGGCAAATAGGCTACATGTAGCCACAGCACTTTCGCACAACTTTTTTTTTTTCTTTTTTGTACCTTGGAAGCACGAACCTAAGACCAAGATCAATGATTTTTATATTTGTTTCCCCACAGTGACTGGCTTAGCATCTTATATATGGTCATATTCATACTTCTGGCACTTGAAAATTGATTAGTGATCACTAACATTGAATATAGAAGGTCTAATTTTAATTAAGAATTGAGAAGTTAAAATTTCAAATGGAATTATAGTGATTTAATATTATCTATATATTATTTAATATGTAGGGTTTTTTTCCCAGCTAAAAATACTAGCTGTTAGCTTTCTATCATCACTATAACAAATATGTGTTAAATTAACACATAAAAAGAAAAATTTTATTTTGGCTCACAGTTGTAAAGGTTCCATCCATGACTGGGCAAATCCATTGCTTTCTGGACTGTGGTAGACTATGGGATGGCAATGGCAGGGAGTATGTGACATAGAAAACTGCTCATAAGAGCAGCATAAGAGAAAGAAGAGACCAGGATCCACAATCCTCTTGGAGGACACACTTCCAATGATTTAATGACCTCTAGCAAGGTATCTCCTTCCTAAAGATTCCACCCACTCCACCCATCCCAACTGCCATCCTGGAGACCAATCCTTTAACACATGGGCTTTAGCAAATACTCAATATCCGAAGTATAACACTTGCCAAAATTTGACCTTTACTTTATTATTACTTATTCATACTATAAGTCAATCTGATAGCTAATGGAGTAAGTTACTATACTATAAAAATCAAATTAAATTTCATAATTTGATAGGTATCTTATTCATACATTTAAAACTTCAATTGAACTCAATAATGTCACTATAATAACCTATTAAAGACTGCATTAACTTAATTGGCTGAGCTCTGATAGCATATTAGGAGTACCTGTCAATGTAATTATAACAAAGAGAATTTATATTTAAAATTTAGATAAATTAAAGAATGATATAGGGGTTGGGATTGTGGTTCAACAGTAGAGCGCTTGCCTGGTGCATGCGGGGGCCCTGGGTTCGGTCCTCATCACCACATAAAAATAAACAAAGAAAATAAAAAGGTATTGTGTCCAACTACAACTAAAAAAAAAATATTTTTAAAAAGGGTACAGTTCAAAATCTTATGAATTTTTATTTTATATGCTGTTCTAACTAACTGAAATAGTTAATAAGGTAGTTTTTATAGATATATTTAGGTTTAAACAAGAATTTAGTTACTTTCATGAAGTTTTGTTGAGATTATAGTAAGTATTTCTGTTTTCTAAAAAATAATTGGTATTAATAATACATATTAGCAAACTATAAAGGCAATGTGTTCATGGAAATTGCAATATAACATCTTTACTCTGTAGAGCTCATTTTCTTGTTTAAGGACACATCTGCCTGAGAATAATCTCATTATATTCAATGAACAGATTCACCATCAGCTCTTTCTACCCTTTAATCTTATTACCATATATATTTGTGTTTCGATTTTGACCTTTGGAATTCTTAAAATCAGTATTTCTTGCAAACTTTAATCTTACTGTCTTAAATATGACAAAGACATCTAATTATATTGAAACCTTAGATAAGCTTCCATGGGTCAGCAAAAATCCCCCTCATCCTGTATGTCTCCTTTTTAATGTGAATGCCTTTGGGATGAAGAGTCTGGCCACTAGCACAGGTCAGCAAACTCTGGAGTGCTCCTAGGGTTGAGGGATGTTTTGTGTTGCTCCACCCACATTCTTCAAGATTTTTTTCCCCTAATGAAAGAGATGGTGCTGTGGTCTGTGGCCTCAGATCCAGAGCGCTTAGGGCATTCTGAGAGAGGTCAAATCCCTGACCTTGGCCTCATTATCACTAGCTCTATTGAGCTGAGGCGACCAGATGCAGACATTACAAAGGTTCCTCTGGCCCCCTGTGGTCCTGGCTGGCTGTGAAACATGGCACCTGCTTCACATCATTGTCAGGGTTGGGCAGAGGGATTATAGACAGTCCACAAAATTTTCAAATGTGGAGTCAACACTGACAATGATAAAACCTTGAATAATGGGAGATTATGAGTTTGGGGTCAGTTGTCTTTTCCTCTGTACAGGGAACTCAGCAATAACTTCAAAATATATTTTTAAAACATAAACATATAAATATATAATATTTTAAAACTGCTTCCATAACTTAAATTTAATAATGGCTTGCTTATAATAGTAGATATAAATATTTATACACTCAGACACACTAATTGAATGATTATTTTCTGTAACAGGACATACCAACTGTGCTTGTCTGCAGTAAGTAGAACAGATATTGGTCAGAACAACCAAAAATATAAATGAAAAAAAATTAGAATGACTTTTCTTTTTTTTTTTTTACCATTTATGCAGATTTGCTTTATTCAGATCTATTCCTGTTCAGTTTATCCATGAATCCTTACAGGTTTAGTTCAATCACAAGAAGCAAACTTTTCATTAAATATTTTAGACTGAGTAACAATTTACAATAATAATAGAAACTTTAGAAATGATAACATAGCTAGGAAGGGGAAAAGATGGCTTTTTTCAAATTTAATATTTGTTAATAATTCCTATAGTTTACGTCAAATTGCAATTTCAAAATTTGTCTTTAGGATATGTGCTGAATACTTTTAATAAAATTCTGATTCATATTTTATACTACCTCCACAAGTATTTTGCATAGATATAAGATAACCAGTTCTTACAATCAGCAAGACTCAATTTAAAGATGAACATACTCCCTCCAAATGCTTAAATTGATAATGTTCAACTACATAATTTACAAGGTCTCTTTCAGTTCTAAAATTCTGTCATTCCCTAACTGTGCCTTCTTACATCTGAAGAAAAAGAGGAACAAATTTAGAATCTATATGACTGTAGTATATGTAAAACAAATTTTCTCAGTATCTTCCTCCTAGGTTAGGCCACCTGCAGCCATCAGTTGAAGGGTGTTGAAACTCACCTCCTTCCGTCTCAGTAGACTTGACTCAGGTTCTGGTGGAGCTGACATCACCACCGTTTCCCACTTAAAAGGCACTAAACCTTGACCTGACCACTCAGTATCCCCCAGCCCCCAGCACTTACTTCATGGGTGTTTTAGCCACCCATGTTTACCACACTGTGATCAAAATACCTTATAAGAACAACTTGGAGGAGGGAAAATCAATCTTGGGCTCATGACTTCAGTAGCCTCAGTCCATGGATGGTGGACTCCATGGCTCTAGACCCAAGGTGAGGCAACACCTTACCAGGAATCAGGGCACAGGGAGGGGCTACAGGGAAAGTATACCCTTCCAGGGCAGCCATGCTCTGCCTGCCTAGAGTTGCCACTCGGGCATTCAAACTAGGATGGACTGATTAGGTTATAGCTCTCACAGTCCAGTCACTTTACTTCTGAACATTCCTGCATTAACACATGAGCTTTTGGGGGGACACCTCACTTCCAAATCATAACATTGGACATGTTACCCAAATTGGTTGGATAAAACACATCCCAGTTTTTGTTTTAGTTTCATTCTGCTTGGAGAAAATTTAGACATGGTGTGTCTGTTGACCAACATATTGAGTCTATTCAGGGTGAAAAGTGAATTCAGAGAAAACAGGAAGGATCCAGAGATGGGGAGAGAGGGCAGGGGCGGTGAGAGAGAGGCAGACCTGATAACAAAATTTGAGTTATCTAGCTATGCCCAAAGCAAGCAATGTCCTCAGCCTTTTCAGTTAAGTGAGTTAACATATGTGTGTTCTCTCTCTCTCTCTCTCTGGCTCAAACCAGTTTATTCGGGTATCTGCAACTTGCAACCAACATAAACCTAAGAAAGAGAGTTTCAATTTTATTGTAGTGGGTGCAAAATGCCACCTGTTCAGCACAAGTATACTCTCTTCAAACTCAGGCCCACCTACTTTGCTTAATTCCTTCTCACAGTAATATTCTGGTCGGTAAAAAATTAGATGCGCAGACACACATTCCTCATTAAATACTAATCTCTAGCTTTTAAAACTGAAAGAAATCTGTCACTTATCCAAATTATAATATCCTTTAAATTAACAACTCTGAAATGTTATTAAAAATAAAAGTATCTTCAAGGATAAAAAGTCTAGAGGCAGTATCTATGTAGCAGAAAGGTCCCTGTGTCAGTCTTTAAGAACTACAATCAAGGAACAAAGGATAACTAATGAATTCTGATACATTTTATTTCTAATACAGTCCTGCTAAAAATAATTTTCTGTCAGATTTACTATTGCTGTATATGTCAGTTTGTATTTTTTTCTCCTTTCTCTTCTCTTTGGTTCATCTTAGAAATTTTGAATTTTTTGTTCTTTCCAAATGCCTGGGATTTGGCTCAGTGGAGATAACACTTTTTGAAACAACTCCATGGCTAAAAGTGGATATAAACATATGTGTAGTGTTTCAATGTTCATTTATCACTTGCGGATGTGTCCTGCAAGCTATAAATAGGAAGCACGAGGCACCAACGTGCACTGACATTCATATGCATATGAATTCCTGTGTGCATCTACTATGCTTTTTTTCAAATTTCATGGTAATATTTCTTTGTGAAAATTTCATTAACTACCATAAATCAGGCTCTGAGACTGCCACTGATTTAACAGAACTTTTAAATAATTCTAACATTCCAGCAATGTTAAGAATATTCATCGGCTCATCTCCTTTTATTCTCTGCTTTCCAAATGTCAAAAATTCAGTTCTGAATGTGGCACTACAGGGCCATGAGATTCAAAGCACACACGGCATTTCTCAGCACCGTGCACAAAAAATGAGATCATGGATTAGAAGGGCTGGGCACAGGGCCTGACACACAATAGGGGCTGAAATCAAGGCCAATTCTCTTGTACCCTTTCCTTCCTGAAGTGCACGCATGCACACATACATCATCCCCCTTCTGCTTGGAAGAATGATATATTTAAACAAAGTGTTCTTAACCTTGTGTCACTGAATGCTCCTAATGATGCCTCTCTGATATCCTGGAAAGAAGTTCCAACAAGAAAATAACTTGCCTAAGCACACAACCTCCACCCCCACAAATCTATATGTAATATCAAGGAAAATTATAAGGAAACTCATTCATAATAAAACATATTTCAGTAGGTAAATGTTTGGGCATGATATTCTTTCTTGATTAGAAAAATGATTAAATTGTTGGATTATGGCCCCTAAACACAGAATCCTCTTAACTGCAAATGCTGCAAATGTATAATAATATAGGCATATTTTATTGGCAGCTCAAATACCACAAGCTGTGCTGCCATCCATGGTATGATTTTTTTTTTTTTTGAAATGATGAACAACTCTTTGTAAAGTTCTGAACAAAACTATAGTTGTCTCTTTTTAAAAACATTTTTTATTTGTTCTTTTCAGTTATACATGACAGTGAAGTATATTTTGACATATTTAGAATCTTGGTTTGTACATCAGCTACATTCCTACAAGACTCAGCAGGTATAGAAATTGTGCAAAAAATACTTTGTGTTTATTTGCAAAATGGAGTTAGGGTTGAATTCAGATGATTGTAAGCAGACTTTCTACTTACATAAATGTCCAGTTGGATGTTCAAAGTGTATTGCAGACAGTAGGCTTTACACAAATTACTTGGGAACAAACATCTCACCCATTTAAAAAACTCTCTCTAATGAGGTTGATCCTATCCTCATTGAGATTTCTTAGAAATATACATTTAATGTTGAACCACATCTTTAGTTATAATAAAATATTGCAACCCATGCTAATGTATACCACATTCTTCCAAAATTCCTCTGGCATTACCCTTTACTGCAATGAAGACATCACAAGTGTTCCTATGCATTCCTAAATATGTATGGATAGTCTTTGGGCTTTTGAATGTGCCAAAATGGCCTTGAAATAGAGACATTAATTACATGCTTAGTCGGAGACAATGTAATAAGGTTTCTTTGCCAGAGTAATTGGAACCCTGCAGCTATTCTCTCCTAGTTATTATACAGTAGCAACAAGTTTTAAGGCACATAAAATACCAGAGGCAGGATGAATTGTAACAGAATCTCAAAGTCAATTGGAAAAAATGCAAATTAACATTAAAAACACATGACCCATTATAGAAATGCTCTAATTCACGACTTTGTGATTTCCAGAATATAGCCATTTTAAGGGCTACATTCATTTAAAGATCTTTTTCATTCAAGAGTTGATTTACCAGCTAGGTATGATGGCATATGTCTGTAACTCCAGCTAACTCTAGAGGCTGAGGCAAGACCATCACAAGTCTGAGGCCAGCCTTACCAGCTTAGGGAGACTCTGTGTCAAAATAAAAAATAAACAATGTTGGGATGTAGCTCTATGAAAGAGGGCCCCTGGGTTCACTCTCTAGTACCACAAACAAACAAACAAACAAACAAGAGTTGATTTACTTGTAGAACACTTAGAAAAACATTGATTCCAAAATACTCATACAAGACAATCCCTGTACCGTTTTATTATGCTTCAAAAGAACTGCATGGCAAGATTTCCCCTGCCAAATCAGAAACAACATCAATAATAAGAAGCTTAAATTTAAAAATATTTTTGAGAAGTTTTATGAACAGTGGTCCACTGAAATAAATGGATGTGATAAAACAAACAGACAAGAACATGAGATATTGAAAAAAGAAAAAGAAAAAAACACAAATTGAAAGATTTTTGGAATATAAAAATGTTTTGGAGGTTGGGGATGAGCTCAGTGGTACAGCACTTGCCTAGCATGTGTAAGGCCCTGGGTTCCATCCCCAGCACCACAAAAACAAACAAACAAAAACAAATAAATAATAATAAATCTTTCTCAATAATCAAAGAGTTGCAAACATATTCAATGACTTTATTTGCTGCCATGAGTAAGTAGTGAAGCTTAAAACAAACTTTTGTACTCAATGCTATCTAAAAGCTATTTATTGGGAGTTTCGATTTTAAACTCCTTCAAAATATAATGACCTTTTTTGTCATTGTTACTGCATTCTAGTCCCCCTGAAACACTTTAAGTAGTTTTCAAATAGATGAATTTATAAAAACTACCCTTTGACCAAGCACAGGCAGGAGGCTTTTTCTTTCTTTCTTTTTTTTTTTTTTTTAGGATAATTTCGCCATGTGTTTATTTTTTTTTTATTGTTGGTTGTTCAAAACATTACATAGTTCTTGATATATCATCTTTCACACTTTGCTTCAAGTGGGTTATGAACTCCCATTTTTACCCCATATACAGATTGCAGAATCACATCAATTACACATCCATTGATTTACATATTGCCATACTACTGACTGTCGTGTTCTGCTACCTTTCCTATCCTCAACTATCCCCCCTCCCCTCCCCTCCCCTNCCCTCCCCTCCCCTCCCCTCCCCTCTTTTCTCTCTACCCCCTCTACTGACCTTCATTTCTCCCCCTTGTATTATTTTTCCCTTTCCCCTCATTTCCTCTTGTATGTTCTTTTGTATAACCCTGAGGGTCTTATGATATTCTGAACTAGAGATAAAGATGCGTCTCTCTGGAGGACAATGTTTTTAATTCTTCCCCAAGTTAGATGGGTATACTTTGGATGTTGAAAGGGAATGGGGATGAGAAAGAATAGAGTTAGAATACCTTAAAATATAACATCAAGAAAATTTAGCCATCCTGATTACTGGATATTAATATAGCTGTTGCACTTTATCTTCATTCACATCATTGTGTGTGTATGCATATGTGAGTATGTGTGTGCAGTGTGAATATTGCCTAAGTTCTCCTACAGCATGCAAATCTGCTCTCTAGGGCATGTACATATATACCACTCTCTCTGCTTACCATGGTCCTTCCCTAGTTTGTCCTGTGTCTTCCTCAGCCTCAGATCTCACCTCCAATGTCACCTCTTCTGAGAAGTCCTCCCTGACTCTATGGAAGGATCCATTCTCACCCACCATTGGCTGTGTGTGGTCCTTCTCATTCTCTGTTATAGTTTAGATGTGTTGTCCCCCAAAACCTCATGTGCAAGACAATGCTAGAAGGTTTGGAGGAGAAATGATTGGGATACAGCCTTAATCTAATCAGTGAATTACTCTCTGATGGGGTTAACTTAGTGGTAACTGGAGACAGGTGGGATGTGACTGGAGCCATTCATTGGGGGCTTGGCTATGGAATATATAGTTTGTATCTGGAGAGGGGAGTCTGTCTCTCTCTGCTTTCTGACCACCATGAGAGCTGCCTCCCTCTGCCACACTCTTCCACCACAATGTTCTGCCTTACCTTTGAGCCCCAAGGAATAAAGCTGGTCTTCTATGGACTAAGACCTCTGAAAAACGTGAGCCCCCAAAATAAACTTTTCCTCCTCTACAAATGTTCTGGTTGGGTACTTTAGTCACAGCAGCAAAAAGCTGACTAAAACACTCTCCAAGACCATACCCTGTTCATTTTCTTTAGAGCACTTAAAAAACTACTGTCATCTTGCTTATTGACTTACTGATTGTTTTTTGATGACTTCCCTCCACTAGAAAGCAAGGCACTTGAGGGCAACATCCTTGTCTGTCTTGTTTATCATTCTTAGGCCCCACCTAGAATAATTCCTGGCATATAAAAGATACTCAAGTTTTTTTTTTTTGTTGTTGAATAATCAACACTGAATATAATTCTTTGGATCTAAAAATTTTGTTCTTTAAGTTTAATGCTTGTAATTTATCCTTTTAATTTACTTAGCTTTCCATATGACTTTAGTTTTCCAAACAGAAAAAATAAATTTATACAAATTATTTTCTTATACTTAATCTGTAGCTCAAATTAATGTTTTAGCCACTAAATTCATCTCCATTGCCCTCTAGTTCTTGTGATGTTATCTGTGGCATCCTTGGGCTTCCCTAGCCTCTTTATTAGCATGGAGAAACTTTCACTACCATGGGAGCTTTTCTTGTGATTACTATCATTCTATAGAACACACAAAAAAACTAGATTTCAAGAAAGCATAAAGAAAAATTTGTTAGTGTAGAGTTTTAAGCACCAACTGTATTGCTTTGAGAAAGTGTTAATGTTTAAATCAACATTTTAATGAGTTCTGGACAAACATGCAAGTTATATCAAGTATTTATCTTGACAAGTCAAGTCAAGTTCTGATTCTGTTTGGCCACTGCAGGATCCCTTCATCTCAATACTATTCTTCTTCTATTCTCTTGTGTTGGGACCTATCCAAATTCATTATAAAATGCCCTTTGTGAAATGTGAGTACATTGTGCTCATCTTTCCTATCCAATGGGTCCTTTCCACTGCACCTCCAAAAAGCAAAGCAAAACAAAATACCTCCCTCTCTATTCTCCTTACTACATGTATCAGGGAATGGTCTACAGAATCCTACTGAGAAGTCTTAGATGAATTTTCACTATATGGTGCAGATCATGCCATTTACAAGTTCACCTCTTTATGTATCTTTCTCCAGCTTCTCCATTTATCTTTCAGTTTGCCATTGAGATGATTAAGTTATTGACTCAAATAAATTGAGATATTAATGTCTTCAGGGAAAAAATCATAAAAGGTAAAGGACTACAAATTATATATTCTATTTTTAGGAAGGGGAAAGGAAGATGAGACTAAATGCGCTATGATTTAGGTTCATTTCTTGACCTTGACAGCCACTAGTAGTGTGACCTAACAAAAGTCTATTGGCTTTTTGTGCATTAATTTCCTCATAGTGTCCCAGAGAAAAATTACAAGGAAGATATTCAAAGAATGAGGAATAAATGCTGGGAAGTTCTAACAAGAGAGATAGCCACTAGGAATATTTTTAATAATGAAATAGTATTCAATGATGTGTGATAACATATGAAGACATATTAAATGGGTCCAGTATTACTGGAAAAAGGGGAATTATATTTACCTCATGAAAGTGACCTAAAGATGAAAGTCACCCCACCTAACATACAAAATGTGCTGAAATGAACTTTAGAAATGAATTAAACACATATACTTTAATTATTCTATCACTGATATTTTCTATGTATTCACACATTTAAATTAATTTAAGTAATATTCCACATAGTGATGCTTTTATATGCATCAAGAAAACCACACAGTCTAAAATTCTTGGCTTAGGATGAGCCTGGAACACAGATCTGGATGGGGGACTGGGTTTCAGTTCCAGATCATCCAAGGAGCAGTGGGTCTTTCATGACCCTACAGCATCTTTTCTCCTCATATCTTAAATACAGCCAGTGGAATAAAGTAGTGGCCTCCAGCCTTGGCTGACCACTGGCATCATCTACAAGAGAACAGGTGATGCTCTGGCTCCACCCTCAGAGTCTGTGACCCAGGCAGGGCTGGGCCTCAGCATAAAAGCATCTCCTCCGGTGGTTCCAATGTGAAATTAAGGTCAGAAGATTTTGATCCTTCAGTATGCATGACTGTTTTAGAACCAACAAATAGAAAAAGACATTTTTTAGGTTGAACTATATTTGTCTAAGCATATATGAAATGGGTTCAAATGAAGTAAATTCCCATCTGAAAATTTTAAAAACCTTTTAAGAGAAAATAAAATGTAAAGTTTCACAAAAAGGAATAGGGCCTACAAAGTGAATAGGTTTATATGATATTTTTGTTATGGCAAAAATCAATTATTAAGTCATGGTTAATTATAAAATTTTATTATCTGGAATTATTTTTTTACATTGTACTATAAAACTTATGTACAAATAATAAAATCTTTTTACCAAGCTATATTTAATAATATTGCTATCAACTGCATAATTTAATAAATGATTGCAAGCTATTTATAACTATAAACAATTAGGACATTTTAAGTGCAAAAGGATGTGGTAGCTCAGCAAAAGCAAGGAGGAGCAGGATGCTTTCCATTAAAAATGGGTCAGCCACTACACTGGGTGCTACTGCATTTGGTAAGGCCTCTTCATACTATCCTGTCAAGGAAGTAGTATCCCAAAGCACTTAAAGCTTTGTTCTTAGGAAGGCAAGGGATCTTCCCAAGGGATTTTCTGGGGGAAAGTAACACAGATGACATTCAAGTCTGGGAATTCTAATTTTAAACTCACTCAACACACAATACGTAGTGTGCAAAATTCCTCCATATATTTTTTAAAACTTTTCTCCCCATTCATTCCTCATTGAACCACCAATGAACCCATCACCAAACATTTCAGTAGCTTGGTGCATGTCAGACTCAAGACTCACAGGTACCCAAGCAAAGCAACAATGGAGGTAGAAGTTGTCTAAGGCACAGGCACTGAGGCAGCCAGGAAATATTTGGAAAAGAAAATCAGATTGGTCTTGAACAAGTTACAAAGGTAGCTAATAGCTACTCATAAAAGATAAACACAATCATGTTGGAGAGAAACAATGGCCCCAGGCTGGTAAGACTGGATTAATTGGTGAATGCACAGGATGAATGTGTCAATCAGCAGAGAAGTTAGTTAAGCTGGAAGCGCAGGAACATCGAGGTCACAGAGGTGAGTACCAATAGGATGAGCACTGACTCAGAAGAATGTGCCTTGGCATGCTGGCTCAGGTGGCCCCACTGCTGACAGGTACAGACTGATGGTAAGGATAAATCCTCAAGCTACCTTCCTGACTCCTTGACCTGAGGCCATGCTTTCCATATAACCTGCTGGTCTTCAAAATAGATTAGTATTATAAGGTATTAGGAGTTTTCATTTCTTTTAAAGACTGATAGGTAGGCTCCACTTTCAGATACTTACTAAATCAGAATTACTTGAGGGTACTAGATGTTTGTACTTTTTAAAAACTCCTCAAGTGATTTACATACACAACATGGGATTGGCAAACATTTTCTGAAATGGGCCAGATAAGCAAATATTTCAAGCTTTGTGGGCCATATGGTCTCTGTTGAAACTATTCAACTTTGCTATTGTAGTACAAGAACAACTATGGATAATACTTAAATGAATGAGTGTGGCCATGTTCCAATATAATGTTTTTACAGATGATAAAATTTGAATTCTGTGCATTTCTTAGCTATCACAAAATTTTATTCTTTTTTTTTTTTTTTTGCTTTCCTTTCAAAAATTTTAAAATGTAAAAAATCATTCTTAGTTTGCAGCTACATAAAAACAGATGGGAGAGGAGTTGGATTTATCTCACAAGCCAGGGCAGTCCAACCAGGGTCTATGGAGAAGACAAAAAAATGCAGAGATCTCCTGATATGTTTCATTGAAAATAGACTGAGATTCTCATTTTTACGCACCAATCTCAGAATTTGGTCACCAGGAGTAGGATTCTGAAATAAATCTAACCAGATAACTTTGAATAAGTCAAGTTTTTCTAAACCCATGTGGCTGAGACCTAGACTCTGGGCAGTGGTGTAATCACTAAGACAAATGCCTTCAATGGGGAACTGACAGGGAAGCAGCTGGATTTCTTCATACAGACATCTTCGTGCCTGACCTCATGCCATGAACTCTGTTAGGCATCACTTAGGCATAACTAACAAATTTTATAATGAGTCACTCTGATCTGTAAGATCTAGAGTAGTACCTTCCATTATGGCAGCCACTGGCCACATGCAGCTCTTGACTGTTGGAGATGTGGCTAGTCCAAATTGACTATATTAAAATATATAGCTCAGTTGGTAGAGTGCTTGCCCAGCACCACAAACAAACAAACAAACAAAACCACATACTGGATTGCATAGATGTACCATGAAAACAAGAATGTAAGATCAATCATTTGTAACTGTTATATGTAATAGTAATCATCATGTCAAAGTGATGACATTTGGGATATACTGGTTTAAGTCAACTATATTATTAAATTTAATTTTCCCTGTTTTTGTCTTTTTTAAAAATGTGAATAATAGAAAACTTAAAATTACCCCTAGGATTTACATTACATTTGTCTTAGGCAATGCTGCTTAAATTGCCAAATGGGTGTCCAGACCCTTGGTAGGGGTGGAGGACTGGAGGGAGGGTAAAATGGCTACCTATTCCATGAGGCAGGACCGGGGTGCAATGCTCCCCGTGTTGGAATGTTGATCTCCTCTTCCCATTTGGTGGGCCCTTGGGCACAGGGACACATTTCAGTTTCCTTTGAGCTACACAGCCTTTGTGTTGTGTTCTGTGGTCAAATCCACACAAGCCATGTCATCCTGGCAAAGTCATCAGGCTCTCGTTAAAAAAGCTTTCCTCCCCACAGATAAGAAGAAGAAGCCTCCATCCAAAAGCAGCCAAGTCAACAAAGGAAAATTGAAAAGACGCCCAGACAACAGCACGGGGACATATGAACTCAGAAAAGGAAAATGTCTTTTTTCCCCTGGAGCTGTTTATTCAGAACTTTTGATGTAACTAGGTGACACTGGGTAATGCTGATACAGCTACAGCTTTCTACTTTTCTTTCAACACAACAATATCCTCTGCTTTCTTCCACAAATTTCACTTGGCAATAAATACCTAGGAGACGTTGGGTGAAATAAGCTTCTCTTGTTTGCTATGTAAAGTGGTGTGGCCTTGAAGGCAGAGAGGACAGGCAAAGGCACATCCCATTGCCAGGTAACTCTACCTGAGGAGTTGCTTGAGTGTGTCTCATGTATTTTAGTTTGGCTAATTTGCCTCAAAGTACAAATTAGGTTCTTTTTTTTCCCACCATACTATTGCGCTGCACACCCATGCTATCTTATAATGTCGTTTTCCATTAGGCATTTATTTGTTAGCAAGAATACAGGATTTCATAATGTATGTTTTTATTGTAAACCTTCTGAAAATGGTGCCTACTTAGACTCATCAGAAAGACAACCCTGTGCACACACAAAGCCCCACAAGGGCTAAGGGATAAATTCATCAATTTCCTCTTTTGAGGGTGTTATTTACTTGTCACATGTTAGACAAGCTCTAGAATTGCTTAGCTTACACCCCTTCATCTCCCTGCATGACCAGGTGAAGGACACACTATTAGGACTTGCCCTTTCACCTCAACCCCCAACTCCAACTGGCAGCTACTTTGTGCTCTGAATGCCTTCATTCTTTGTCTCTGTAGACTCCAAAATCAATCCCTTCTGCACAGGACCCAAAGTTTCTTCCCTAGGATCTCAACAGAGTCCCTGCTTCTACTTCTCTGCTACAGATCCTACTTATCATCTGTCACTTCTCCTTTCTTTGAATCCTTACTCCTTACCTAGGCTGCATTCATCCAGCAAACTTTTGATTAACAGCAGATATAGTTTTAGGTTTTTGTAGAAGGTGGATAAAGCAGATAAGAGTCAGCGAGTTTGCAAAAGACAGAATAAATTTAAAAATAACAAAACCAGGTAAGTGTTGTAGTAAGTTAAAATGGTTGGCAGAGGGACAAGGGATCTTTCTGAAGAGGAGAAATTTTAAATGAAACCTGAATGTCAAGAACCTTCTTCTCACTGACCCTAAGATTTGCATCCTACGTCCTTGTTAGTTCATCAAAACAGCCACAAGAACATTTCAGGAGTGAATTTTAAAAGGAAAGTGAATCATGTTTTGTGTCAGTGTATTTGTGTTCTGGAGGAGAGGATAATCATTTCCTTGTGCACATGTAACTTAACATACTCCTATTCATGGTGAAGCAGGGCGTGAACAGCATTGTATGGGGTCAGGACGGCAGATGCAGGGATGTTCTGAGCAGAGTTTCTCAGGTCACAGAGCCTCCCTTTTTACTCTCAGGATATATCCCTTAACCCTTGTGGGGCTTTGTGTGTGCACAGGGTTGTCTTTGTGACTTATGAGTCTGAATGGGCACCTAGAAAGTCTCAGGCATATTTGTGTCCAGCTTTTCTTTGTGAAAAAATGAATGGCAAAGAGAAGCAAACCCAGAAGCATTTGTGAAGTAACTAACATTATGTGCCATATGAACAAGAAAGTGGTTGGCAAAAAAAAGACAGATGACATTGGGTTAAAGTCATCAATGCCACTATTTTGATAGAAATTAAAGTGATTTTAACTCCTATTAAGGACATGTCAATTTGATTTGGCTAGCTCTAAAATTCTATAGTTCTATATTTTGAAAACTCAGTGTTTCAAATAAGATGTGAAAAGACTCCCTTCCTGTTGCATTGCTTGTCTGGCTTATCATGCACTTTGCAAACTGCTCCTGATATTTCCAGTCTTGAAAAAGTGCAGACTGTCAATTCCTGGGTCAGTGTGAAAGCCAACTCTAAAGCAGGCTTGAGCACTTTTGTCTTTTTTTTTCAAGCTCAAAGGTGGTTGTTCTGGATATCAAGTAAGTCTTAACTTCATGTTTCTGCCAAGCTAGGGTGAAAAGAAAATTCTGTTCTTGTAATCCAAAATACTAAAAGTGTAGGAAACAATATCAATGTACTGGTGAAAGCCAGGTTTGCCACCTGGAATCCAAGTGATATTTATCTATCAGGCAAAAGGCAGTGAACAGTAATAAAGATAAGGATGGTGGGCCCATCAGACCATCAATGGTGAGTGGGCTTTCTCTCAAAACCGTTTACTTGTTTTGTATGCAATTATAAATACATGGGAATATAACTCTAACTGGAAGTTTAACTTGAATAAATGAGTTTCCTAGGGCTGCTGTAAAAAAAAAATTGATGTGTTCAAACAGCAGGGATTTATTCTCTCACAGCCTAGAGGCTAAAAGTCTGAAATTAAGGTTCCCTCTGAAGACTCTAGGGGCAAAGTCTTCCAGCCTCTTCCTACTTTCAAGTGAGTCCTGGCATCCTTGATGCTCTCTGGCTTGTAGCTGCATCTTTCTAGTCTCTTTCTCCTTCTAGATATTCTTATCTGTATGTATTTGCCTTTTCTTATAAGGTAATCAATCATTGGCTTTAGAGCCCACTCTCTTAACCTAATATGAACAACTAATTACATCCACAGAAACCCTGTTCCCAAATTAAAATATATTCTGGGGTTCTACACAGACATGAATTTGGGTGGGGCACTATCCACCCCACTACAGATGTCATAAGATCTATTTTTGTATCTAAACAAAACTATGAAAAATAAGAAAATAATGGAAAGAACACTGGCCTCAAGGATACAAAGCTGAGGCTGGTTCTTTCTTTACAAGCTCCACTGCTATTGCCTTCGTTCCATCCTCAGCATCTGTAACCTGAGGTCATCCTAACAGCTCTCTAACCAAGATCCTGCCTTAGCCGGTTTGCTTGGGTTCCAGTTCTGCCTCAACCTCTTTTAGCTGTGAGTCCTTGGGCAAATCACTTACCCTGTCAGGGTCTTGGTTTTTTCACACCTGCAAACTGGAAATAATTGTACTTTGCTCATAGAGTTTTCTATGATTAAATCATGGAATCTATGAAAACCACTCACACAGTGCCAGATTCAGAGTGACAGCTAGTAATTATTATAATTATTAGTCCCCTTGTTCTGGAACCCATCCTGCCAGTTACTGCCAGGGTCCTGTTTCTAATAGTCAAATCCTATGTAATTCTCTTCTATAAAATCTTATACACCATCCAACTGATTATTAAAGTAAGTTCTCAGTAGACACAATGCCTCATATTATCTGATCTCATCTTTTCCAAGTCTCTTACTCCTCACCCGATGGTCACTCCATTCCCAGCTGCAAAAAGCAAAAACATGTGCCTTCTCATGCCTCCTTTCTGTCAAACACACAGTCCCCAGGTCTGGGATGCCCAGACTCCCTGTGCACTGGTGAATACTGACTCAGATCTATTCAGGATGGGGGTGTTGGGTCCCTGAAAAGGCTTCCCTGAAACCTAGTAAGAGTGGTGAACTTTTTTCTTTCTTTCTTTCTTTTTTTTGCTTTTTGCTTTTTGAGCATTAATTCTCATCACATATGCTTGTGATTATCTATTAGTATATTTTCTTTTGTGCATTAGGAGTTCCCTGAGGTTAGACAAAATGTCTTATCAATTCTTTAAGCTCCAATTCCTTGGAAGGAATGTAACATATGGTTAACAGCATATGTTTTGGAGTTGGACAGACCTGTGCTCTGCCTTTTAACCAACTGTGCAACCTTGGAGATGTTACTTAACCTGTAAACTGGAGTAATAAATGTGCCTGCCTACTGGGATTGAAGCAATGTTTGTGATGCATAATGCCAAATATATAGTAAAGAATTCTTCAAAAATACCTTTTAAAAATTCTGGTAGCTGATCACAATTGAAAGAAAATCATACAAGCCCTCAGATTGCAGCCTCAAATTAAGAGTCTCCCACTCTTAATACCTTCAGTTTCATCTTCTTATTTTTGAACCTTGTCATTCCCTTGCCCACTCTTCTCATCTTCATCCAAATACTCACTGTTCTCCTAGGACTCTATTCAACCTCATTCTCAACAGATTACCTTACTCCTTGCTAGAAAAAATGTACGTAACTAAGTGAATAACAATTATGTCTTCAAGCATGATCTCCTTCCTAGTACCCCAGTGCCCCGTTTGGGGGACTCACTTCCTCTCCTTTTCCCTCTTTCTCTCCCCTCAACAAACTTGTCCACATACCCATTTGTGCTGACTGTGTCCTTCTTTTCTGGGTTTGAAAAGGAAACACCCCTTCAAATGCTGGATGCCAGCTCTTCTTCTGCATACCCTACCCTTGGTACTCCAGGACTCCTCTGCTCCTGCCCTGTCTCATCAACATCTGCTTTCCAGTGGATGGCTCTCCTTGTAGCCTACAAATGTACTAAGCATTCCAAATTAAACAGACAAGAGACTCCCTCGACTCTCCTGCTGGATACTGTTTTTTGCTTTTTTCCTGATTTCATACAAACCTTCACAGAATAGTAGAGAAAAGCAGTCTCTACTTCACCACCTGCATACACATCAATCCACCTCAGTGCAATTAAGGACAGTTACTGCACTGAAATCATTCTCACTAAAGTCACCTACATCCTGTTCACTGCCAAGTTTAATAGACATTTTTTATAGGAACTGTTTTTAGAGGCTCCTCTTCGATATGCAATGTAAGTGAGCATTCTAAAATTATATAAACTTCTGTGTTTCCGGATAAGACTCTCCTAGTTTTTCTGGTACATTTATGACTATTTTGTTGAATTTTCTTTTTTCAAAAACATTTTATAGTTTTATTGAAGTACAATTGACAAATATAAATTATATGTACCTTCAATATGCAATGTGATGTCTTGATATATGTACACATTGTGAAATGTTTACTACAGTCAAGGAAATTAATATATCCAGTCTGTGTGTGTGGGGGGGTGAGATTTAAGATCGACATTTTATTTTTTATTTTTTTAGTTGTAGTTGGACACATGTCTGTATTTATTTTTATGTGGTGCTGAGGCTTGAACCCAGTGCGTCACACGTGCGAGGCGGGTGCTCTACCAATGAACTACAGCCCCAGCCCAAGATGGACATTTTTTGGGAAATTTTCATGTACAGATTATAGTAATCTTCCTGCACTGTGCATACATAATCAATAGGGATAGTTGAGACAATTCTTTGAAGAGCCAAGAGAAATTGCTCCCAATGATGTTTTCTTTTCTCGTAAGTTACAGAGAACCCACCCTAAATTTCTAGTATACCCCATAAAGTGTGCCACCTTGGATTCCTACCTGAAACACCCTGTTTTAGTTTTGGTGACTGTGGATGATTGTGCTACCTATCAAAGAGGGAATATGGGAAGAGAATCAAGTTTTCTATACATTATTTTACCTCTTCTACCTTTGACTTATGAGATGAGCTGTGCTTAGAGTATCTATTCCTAATCTTCTCACCTGCACAAATCCTGCCCAAATACCTAAGCTGTATCAAGAGATCTGCTCCCTCATTTTCCAGGCACCCTGTACCCATAACCTTTGGCTTGCTTCCACACGGTACTATATTCATCCATCAAATTCCCTGCCCTTCCATGCTCCCCACTTCCTCCTGCTGAAGGATAAAGTTTTACTCGTTTTAAAAAATCTCTAACATCTATCACAGTTCTTGAAACATAATAAATACTCAGTAAATTCTTGTTCGACTGAATAAGTGAATTCCAGCTTTCCCACCAATTTATTATGACCCTGGGCAAGTCCCAAATTCTCTGGTACTCAGTTACTTCATATAAAGTTAAGGAGCTGAACTAATCTCTTAAATGTCCCTTTCAGTTCCAACATTCTATGATGCTTCTATTATATTTGTTGAAAGAGTGTAATGGAGTGAAAATTAATTTTTAATAGTCAGTAATTACTAACAAAACATTCCCTATTTCATCACTCAGCTCTTCTGCATGAAGTTTGATATATAAAGAGTTTAATTTAAAATATCTGTAAGTAATAGCTCATAAAGCTCCCACCTTAATGTGTTGGAGTAAACAGAAGTAATTCTTATTCATAAAGTTTAATCACTAGAAATCCATTCAAACTTTCAGAGAAGGCAAAGGATAATTACTGCATTATAACTGGCTACAGGATTATAAAACTAGTCATTGTTTCCTGCACTTATATTTTATTATCATTAACAACTTAATATTGTAGGTCACGTTTTCCAGTTTAAGTGTAACCAATACTTATTATGTTGGGTTGTTTTTATTTTAAATAAACTTCTAATTTTGGAAAAGTTGAAAAGATATTTCAGAGAGTTTAACAAACTTTGTCCCAAGTTTCCCCTATTCTTAACATCTTACTTAAGTAGGAGCCATTATTGTAATTATTGAAACAATATTGAGAGATTATTATTAACATCCCAACATAATTCAAATTTCCTTCATGTTTATCTATCCTTTTCCTATCAGTTTATCATGTCCTTTTTCTGTTCCAGGATCTCAATCAGGGTACCGCATTATATTTAGATGTCACATTTCTGTAGACTGTTCTTGTCTCTGACAGGTTCTCAGGTTTTCCTCATTTTTGATGGACTTCATGATTTTGAGAAGCACTGAGTCAACTATTTTGTGGAATCTCTCTCAGCTTGGGCTTGTCTGATATTCATTTGATTAGTCTGGGGTTGTGACTTGGGGAAGAAGACCAGTGTCACAAAGAGCCATCTTCATCACATCCTAATCAAGGTTGCATGTTGTCTGCTTTGATCACCTGGCTGAGGTAGTATTTGTAGGTTTCCCACTGTAATGTCAATATTTTCCATTCTTTCCATACTGTACTCTTTGTAAGAAAGTCACCCCATGTGCAGCCTTCCTCTAAAGGGTAGGTATATGCTTCCCTCCTTGAGGGCAAAGTATTTATATAGGTTATTTGAAATTCTTTTGCATGGGAGATTTGTCTCTTCTCCCCCTGTATGGCTGTATCTAATCATTTTATTTATACCTGCATGGATCTATATATTGTGATTTTTTAAAAAATAACACATTAAATGAAATAAAAGGAGACAAAATTAACATGAAACAGGAATGGGGACAGGGAGCCAAGAAATTTTCATCATCCTGTCGCTAATCTAATTCTCTTCAGCTGATTGAAGTCCCTGAACAGAAAACCACAGAAGAGTACAAAGTACACAGAAAATTGCACTAAAATATGCATTTTCAACTAATTTTTAGAAACAATAATTCTGTGAAAACAGTAACTAGTTTAGGAAATAAAACATTATTGGTCACCTGGGAACTCTCCTTTTGCTTGTACCCTTTTAGTTACTGTGTCCTCTCCACCTTCTGCACCATGAGCCTCAATTCCAGACACAGAGACAATTTTGCCTTGAACTTCATACAAACGTAATTCTATCACACGTATTTAATTGTGCCTGGCATCTTTCACTCCATATTTAACGAGGAATAGAGCTGAGGACAGATTCATCCATGTTGCTGCATGTCATTGTAGATTACTCTCATTGCTCTGTGGGGATATATCACAGTGTGTTTCATTCTCACTGCTGTATAACTGAAGGTCTTTTAGTGTGACTATACTACACATGAATGTATATCTAAATTACTCACAGTGTGAATATCCCACATGTATTTATGTTTTCTTTGTTGATGAGCATTGAAATAATAGGGATATTGCCACTATGGACATTTAAGCAAATGGCTTTTAGTGAAATACATATTATGTTGACTTTATATCAAAGAATGAAATTATCCTATGATCTAAGTAGATGATGAAGTTTTCCAATGGAGCTATACCAATTTGCACTCTGACCATGAGAGTTCTATTTGTTCTACATTCTTTCACAATCCTTGGAATAGCCCACCTTTTTCATTTGTGAATATGGTAGGATGTCATTGAAGTTGTTTTTTAATTTTCCTGACAACTATTGAAACCAAGAACCTTTTCATATATTAAGTGCCACTTAGATATTATCTTTGTGGAGTTTCTTTTGTGAACTTTCATTCAGAATTTCTTATTCTTTTTTTCTACTGGAGGATTGTCTTTCTTATTAATCTGTAGTGTGTGTGTGTTGTGTGTGTGTGTGCACACACACACACACTTATATATTATGGATATGAATTCTTTGTTGAATGTCTTGTTTAGAAATCTTCTTCCACTCTGTGGGTTTTGCCTTTCACAATCCTAAGAGCATCTTTTGATGAACAGTTTTTAAATTTTAATGTAATCTACTTTACCAAATTTTATTTTTGAAATCACCCTTTGTTTTCAGTTTAAGAAATTTTTGCTTATTCCTAGACGGATGTCCTAAGAATGGGGTTGGAAAATGATAGCCTTCAAGCCAAATCCAGTTGCCATCTGTTTTTGTAAATAAAGTTTTATTAGGGAACTGACAGGCTTACCCACTCACATATTGTTTGTGACTTGCTTTCATGATACTAGTGCAGAAAGTTGAGTAATTGCAACAGACATGCATGATCTGCAAAGTCTAAAATATTTACTATTTGCCCCTTAAGAATAAGTTTGCCTACACTTATTCTGGAAGGGTTTTTTTTTTAACTATTGTACTTGGATTTGCCATTCCTCTAGAATTGACTTTTTGTGCATGTTTTGATAAAGATGAAAAGATTCATGATTCCCTCCTCAGGCTATCCAATTGAACTTTCAGCTCTTATTGGGAAAAAAATCCTTTTCCAACTGTACCACTGTGTCAACTTTGTCATAAATAAAGTGACCTGAATGTGTGGATCTGTGTCTCTATTCTGTCCCACTGATTTATTGAGCTCTATTCTTGCACTGTACGGTCCCAAATGCTATACTTCTTTAATAGTCATTACATTGGGTATTATAAACCTGCCATAAGACTTTAGCTATTCTTGGTCCTTTACATTTTCATATGCATTTTGGAGAGTTAATATTGCTTTTGCAAAATATCTTGACTGTTAAGAAAGCGGAAAAATAGGTTTCCATTTTTTAAATCCATATTTTCACATATGAAAAGAATACTTCAAACTTGAAATTTAAACATGTAGAGTAGCAAATAGTTTCTATAAAGTATCATTTTTGTTTATTATTTAATTCAATACCATGTTTCATAAGTGCAACATCGATAAGGTAAAATCAAGAGGATCCGTGACATTGACATAAGATATTCTTGGTAATGGAGTTCAATTTTAAAATACCTGTTGGAAATTCAGTAGGTCACTATCACAATTCAGGTGTAGTTGGTGTACATACATTATCCTTTCAATAGAGACAAAATTTTTAGTAACTGCTGAGTTCTTATGAAAAAGCTCTCCCTGCATCTTCCTTCCTTGGTGTTTTCAGGTCTCACTGTCATTTATTTATCTATCTGTCTATTTATTTTTCTGAAATAGGGATGCTGTACATTTCTTCCATAAATCTAGTGATATTTAGTCAAGTTTTAAATTGACATTGTATAACATGCTACCTGCACATTACCTTCCCTACCTTATCTCATTAGATAATTTTAACAACTCTGGAGGGAGGCAGGTGGGGAATGGCCAGTTTCCTGAGCATTCATGTTAATATTGTCAGAATACCAATGTCTTCACAAAAACAATTTTCACGTCTATGAAGCCGTTTATTTTATCAGAATAAGAAAGAATTTTTCTGCTTAGTGTCTAAAACCATGTGACATTTTATAATGAACTATGCACATGTTATGTACTGGTATCCATTTTCTAAAATCTGTTGATTTTTCCTTTCAACAATTAACTTTAAGACCTTTTTCATTGTACTTTACCATCAGATAGGCTATTAAAGGCTTTTAAAATAGTTGATTATAAGTTCAAGCCTACATTGGAATTTTGTGTATAATCTTTTGCATCAATGTATTCTCCGCAATGAAGTCTCTATAAGATGTGTGCTATTTAGAAAATAAAAGTGTATCAGAGAAAATATATCTTAAGGTATATAATTTACTAACTTAGGGTCAAATTATATAGTGCAATAAATTTCAGAGACTCAGAATAAAAAAGATACTGAATGAGCAAAACCCCCACATCATAAAATATATAAAAATAAGTCTTAATTTAAGGCAAAATATTAACCGTTTGAAGCTATGAATCATTTTAGTATTTGTTGAAGACTATTGGCTATCTCCACAAATAAATAAAATTTTTTGCATATAATATTTAGGGATTCTCAAAGTCCTGTTTCCTACCATATATATTCCATCCATAGATCCTATTCTCTATTCCTCTATATCTCCCTCCCCTGCTTCTCAACTTGCAGGGACTATTAAATCTGTTATCAAAATTGTACATCTTGATGGATCCAACATGGCGGCCGGCAAGGAAGCAGCACTTTCAGTATCTCCACATTAACCGGATCAGAAACACCCATTAAAACAGCTACATTCTACCTACTGAGGAACTTCTAGCAAAATTCCGCTGAAAGGAGACCTGCCAGGAAGTAGTAAGTTATATTAGAGGTGACAGTTGGCCCCAGACAAGTGAATCTTGGCCGGCCACGCGGGCGCAGAGGTCCAATCCCGCAGCCACCGCCCAACCGGCTCTGCAAGCGGCCCCCGGCGGCCCGGGGCAGCGAGAAGGGTCCCCGTCTGGCCCGGCAGTCGGCTCCCGCCATCCTGGCTCTCCTGGCGGCCCCGCTCGCTAGGTGATCGGCCACCCCGCCCGCCCGGCTCTTAGCCACGAGG
>NW_025999982.1:34269758-34344970 GCF_001458135.2 Marmota marmota marmota | reverse complement strand
ATGAGAGGGAAGGGGAGGGGGCATAGTAGGGGATAGGAAAGGTAGCAGAATACAACAGTCACTAATATGGTATTATGTAAAAATGTGAATGTGTAACCGATGTGATTCTGCAACTTGTATTTGGGGTAAAAAATGGGAGTTCATAACCCACTTGAATCAAATGTATGGAAGATGATATGTCATGAGCTGTGTAATGTTTTGAACAACCAATAAAAAAAAAAAAAAGAAAAAAAAAAATTGTACATCTTGTTTTAATGAAGCCTGAAAAACAAGTTCCTATTTATAAATTGTTTATCACTGAAAGCAATTTTTGTTACATGCATTTAAGTTGTACAACATGATGTTTTAATATACATATACACTGTTAAATGGTTATTGTAGTCAAGTAATTTAACATGTCCAGCATCTCACATTGTTACTCTTTGTGCATATGTAGGGGGGCAAGAGCCCGTAAGTATAAAAAAGTGCTCATCATCACTAATCTCAGGGAAATGCCAATAAAAACCACAATGAAATAGCATCTCCTGTCTGCTAGGATGGTTATTAGCTAAAAGACAAGAAATAACAAGTGCTGATAAGAGTGTGAAGAAAAAATAATTAATTTATTGGTGGGATTTTAGAAACCATTTTGAAGTTACTGTAAAATATTTTGGTTTTATAACAGGTTAAATATCCTCTCATTCTTCAAGTCCTTTATTCCAAAAAGTAAGTCTAAATTCAATGCAAGTCAAAATATATTGTTATCTTCCTGGGTTAAAATAATTTAATACCTTTTCATATGGTCTGAGGCTTGAAAACCTACTGACCTTTTGAGACCTGTTATTGTTAGTGTCCTCCCCCGCCTCCCACCTCACCATTCCCCTCCTCCTGGCCACACTTAGTACACTCAACAAAGCCTTTCTCATTCTTCCATTCTCACCTGTCCTCCTTTATCTGCTCCTTCTAAAGATCTGTAAGAACTTCTTCCAGCACACTGGATTTATTGCCAGGTTTTGATTTTAAGCCCTTATCCCCATGCCCACTTCTAATCTGAGGGTCATTTGAGACCTTGAGGGTATTTCATATTCACCCATGTACCTGAATGCCTGATATAGCAATTAGCATATTAGTGAGCAATGAAAGTTTGTGGATCAATAATTCAATGAAGGGATCTTTCCTGTGGCAATATACTTTGACAAAGCTCAGTTAGAGGTTAATATTACCAACTTTATAATCATATACAAAAACTAGCTCTTCAGTACCTATTTTTAGCTTGTCAGCTTATTATATGATATTCAGATGGAAGTACTAAATGAATCATAATTGTATACAAGAAATCACAACGTCCACATGCAATACAGCACCCAAAAATAATGAAAATGAAACTGACCCACATAGGTGGTTGTTTCCTACTTGAAACAATTATTGAGTTCATAATGAACACTGTCAATTGGTAAATAAGACATTATACATTTACTGCTTTTAAAATAAAATTATTCCCTACAACATAATATTTAGTGCATTATGTTTTATTCCTTTCAAAGATTACAATATTTAGTTTCTTTTATTCTTCCTATCAGATTCCTGAAGTAAATCTACCTGTTGGGCCATCACTGAAATTCTCACAATCATCCACTGAAGCATTAATCTACTTAACACAAAGGTAGAACAGTGAGAAGTTTCTCTGGTGTCTCCTGAGGCACCATGCCCATCATGTCCAGAGTTACATCCACTTATCCTCTTCCTCTTTCCTCTCTTCTTATTTCCTCCATTTCTGAATTATTGTTAAAAAGACTTGACATGATATATATATATAGATATATATATAAATATATAGATATATACACACATATATGCATATATACACATATATATACAACATATATATACACACATATATATTCTAGAATTTATTTCTCCCTAAGATAATTTTTAAGTCAGATGAACCATTAAAATCCATCTTAAGCCATATATCCCATTTAGTTTTTTTGAAATGTAGCTTGATATAATATTGAGAGGGTGTCCATGCTGTTTCCTCCACTTATAAATTTATAGGTTTCTGTTCCTTTTGTTGAAGGTGGTTTTAAATTTTGGATCTACTCTAGGCAAGCCCTCTCCAGGAGGGTGTGATGGAAGGTACAACACCTGTCAGCACAGTGCCTAAAAACAGATTGTAAATAATCTGGCTGACTTCCCACTTCAATCAAATTAACAGCTGTGGAGTCCTTTGCATCTCTGAAGCCTGCTGAATTTTTTATTCTACTTCCCCATCTTGAAACAAACCAATTAAAAAAATCTATTGTTTTAACTTCTTGTCTTTTATACAAATTAATTTCAAACAAAGCTATGACATAAAAAGTTTCAAAAAGTGTAGGATTAATTGTAGTGTTGTTTTCCTTCCATGTGTCAACAGTAGGCACTTCACAGTGTCCAGAACACAAGGTCAGGCAATGGTGTTGGGCATTCTTCAAAAAGTCTCAATGAGGACTAAGGTTGTGGCTCAGTGCTAGAGCACTTGGCTAGCACACCTGAGTTACTGGGTTTGATTCTCAGCACCACATAAAATAGATAGATAGATAGATAGATAGATAGATAGATAGATAGATAGATAGATAAAATAAAGGCATTGTGACCATCTACAACTAAAATTATTATTTTTTTAAAGTCTCAATGATCTGTCCAGTGGTTTTCATCCTGGGCTGCACATAGAATCTGGAGAGGGATTTTTAAAAAAATTATGCTCAGGTGCCCTTCCAAATTTCTGATTTAATTCATCTTAAGTGAACCTTAGGTATTGCATTTTATCTAAAAATCTCCCAGGATGATAAAAAGAGTTGACAAACAGAAAGCTTTTCACATTTGGAAATGTATCTATGATTCTGTATTTGATCATACTTAAATTTACTTGAATAGGTTATAATTTTATCAAACAACTCAAAACAAAATATTTATCATAAAGGTATTTTCATTATGTACATAGCATTAAATGTTATATCATTCATATTGCATTAAAAAACCCAAAATTGCTTTTGAAAATGTGAACAAATCTGCGAATATGTGCATTTGCTTCCCTATCATGTGTTAGCATGGCATAGTATATCTGTTTTGCCTTAAAATTATTTAGCTCTGTTCTGTACTTCTCCTGTGGCTTATCCTCTGAGTATTGCATGAGTGGAACTAGGAAAAGAAAAAAAAATATTTGGAGAAAGGAGAGTATTTGAGGAGTTCTGGGCTAGGGTAACTGGTTATTTAGAAAGGAATTCTTTTCCACATGATAAAATGCTTCTCCCTTTTGCACTACAAGAATTGTTGACTAAAGCCCAACAGATAGCTCCAACAATGAGGTGGACAGTGAAATATTTGTAAATGTAAGCCAAGCAGGATAGTCCCAGATTGGGACATGATTACAGAGAACCAAAAATTGGGTTTTACAACTAAAAGATACTTAAAGTACACACATGAGTGTGTGCGCACACACACACACACACAGACAGAAACAATGTTTTAAAAAACAAGACATCCATGAAGAAGTCCACTAACCTTCATGTATCGAACTGTGATAACTGTGATATGATAACTGGAGTCACTCATCTGTACTCATGACCTGCTTCCCTTCAATTGTGTTGGCTCAGTGGTCTCAGTTACTATCCAAGATTCATCCATCTTCCACCAGGATTGTGGATCTCATTCTGAGACTTTGCTTTGGCAATTATTTTTATCTCCCTTTTGTAGCACTGGTTTCTCTTTCTTTATTAGAACAACCACATCAGAGAACAAACCTCTAAAACAAAAGAAATATAGCTCCTGTCCTATATCTTTTTCACTTTTGAAGCAAAATGTCTTGAAGAAGCTATCATCAGTTATCTTCCCTTCCTTGCCTCCTTTTTTTTTCCTCCTTCATTCGTTCAAGTTGGACTTTCTTCCTCTACTCCAGCAGAAAGGTTTTCCACAAATTGCTGCTATATTGATAAAGTTAGTAGACAATCCTCTGGTCCCTTCATATTCAACTTCCTTTATCACGTTTCACCCCATTCTAGAAGCTCACTGTCAGCAACTTTGATGATGCATTTCTTTAGTTCTACTCCCATCTGATTTGTTCCCCACTTTGTTGCTCTGTTTTTTTCTCACTTTTGGGGAGTTATGTTTTTATTGAGATATAATTAATATATCCATTAGTCCACCCATTTCAAGTGTATAATTAAATGTTATTTTTTTTCCATATATTCAGAGTTGTGCAAGCATCACCATAATCCATTTTCAAACATTTCATCAGGAATACAGGAGATCACTATTCTAACTGCTCCATGGCATGAAACCAAGAAAGGAGACAGGCAGGTTCTCAGCAAGGTGGGTGAACAAAAGCAAAAAGGATGAGGAGACATTACTAGAATTTAAAACTGGACATTCAAAACATATCAGGGACTCAGCAAGTTGGATGTAATAAAATAAGGAAGAAATCCCCAGTGGCACAATTGCTGCCATGGTTGAGCCAGAAGCCCCAGCCAGAGCAGATCCTCTGCGAGCAAAGTGGAGGGATTTATCTGGGTATGGGACATTGCACAAATAAACTGAAAGGTGCACTGCACAAAATCCTTCTGTGGGAAAGAAGCTGCCATGTCTCCAGGTGGTGTGCAGAGGACAAAGAAGGAACATTTTGCAGCCACAGCATGGAGGCCAGCAGCTAAGAGAGCCAATTACTGGCTAATCACAGTTTGGCCTGAAATGCAGGCCCAGTAAACACACGTTGCATGGCATAGAGTGTGCTTAAGTAAACAGGAGAAATTCAAACATGGAGCGAGATTCACACAGGGAACAACTGGATATGGAAATCCACCCAACTCTAACCCCCTCCCCCACTCCAATCCAGCTGCTTATGGAACTAGTTGGGAGAGACACATCTGGCCAGGAATTCAGAGAGGCAGAAGCAGGAACAATTAAGTTTGGAGACTGTACCAAAGACCAGGGGTCTGCAGGTGATGTCGTGAACTAAGAATTGGCTCCTGCACCACATGAGTGGAACCCAGGGTGGATGCCTGGGGTACATACAGTCTTCCAGTGTGGACCAGCAATTGCTAGGCCCTGGAGGTACACTGATTTAAAATATCCAGAACAATTGGCATTCAGCAAAGAGCCTGGAGCCCACCTAAGCCTAAACCCTGCCTCCAGGAATTCCACCTATGGGATTCCCTCCCTCATTCCAGCAATCCAGAGGGTAGATCATCACACTCCAGATGACACCTCCTAAAACTGTTGAGAAGAGAAGCTGAAAATCTTTTGAACTCCAAAGGAAAGAATTCTTTAACTTTTCATTGAGATTTTTTTTTCTCTTCTCTTTCTTTTTTTTCTCTGTTTAATTGTGACCTTAATGATTCATGGACAATTATACATACTCATATTTGTTTTTTTTATCTTTTTTCATTTCTAGAATTTTTGAAGTCAGTTATTTTTCATAGATCAGTTTGTGGAGAACTAAGATGTTTGATTAGTATATTTCAGTTTTGTTTTGAATTATTTTATTTTTATTTTTAATTAAATTTTTTTTACTATACAGATATAGAAATATATATGTTTTTCTCTCACCTGTTTCCTTTGATTCTCTTTCTCACAGCCAATCTCTATTGTTCCCTCTTTCACTATTCCTTTAACTTTTTACTTCTACCTTCTCTCCTCCTCCCCCATAACCTATGTCACTTCTGATCTCTCCATGTCTACCATTTGAAATTGTAAACTCTTTTACAAACTTGCTGTTTTTACTGTAGGCAATAACTGATTTATCATTTCTGTTTATTGTGATAACTGACATTGCAGACATCACAGTAGGAACTATTTGGTTTAGTGATGTGCATTGTTTCCATTGGTAGTTGTTATTATTTGTCTCCCTCTAAACAATGAGGTACTGGAAAACTTCAGGGACACTATAAGTCCGCAGGGTAAAAACTCAACTGCCTCAGATCCATACTGTTAGATAGGTAGACACAAAAAACAGCATGAAAAATCAATGGAACAAATCACCCCAAAGAAACCAAGATACTTGAATAACAGAATCCATCGACACCACAGTGGAAGAAATGTCAGAAAAGGAATTAGAATGTATCTAGTTAAACGAAACTGTGAGGTAATTAGAGAGAAAATACAGAAAGGGAAAGATGACTTCAATAAAGAGATAGAGATTCTGCAAAAGAAAACCAAGCAGAAATCTTAAAATGAAGGAATCAATAAACCAAATTACAAATTCAAATTGAAAGCATAACCAACAGAGTAGATCACTTGGAAGACAAAAGTTTCAGGCAATGAAGTCAAAATGTATAATCTTGAAAACAAAATTGATAGTGAAGAAAAGATGTTAAGAGACCATGAATAGAACTTCCAAGAAATATGGGATAAGCTGAAAAGATCAAATTTAAGATTTATTGGGATAGATGAAGGCTTGGAGATAAAAACCAATAGAATGCACAACTTTTTTCAATGAAATAATATCAGAAAATTTCCCAAACAAAAAGCATGAAATGGAAAATCAAATATAGGAGATTTATAGGATCCAAGATGTACAAAATTGCAAAAGACCCACACCAAGCCACATTATTATAAAAATGCTTAACATACAGAATAAGTATACAACTTTAAAGGCTGCCAGAGAAAAATGACAGGAAACACATAGAGGGAAATCAATCCAGAACTCAGTTGATCTCTCAAGCCAGATGCTCAAAAATAGGAGGTCTTACAACCATATATGCCAAGCTCTGAGAGAAAATGGATGCCAGCAAAGAATACTATCTATATCCAGGAAAATTAAGCTTCAGAATTAATGATGAAATAAAATCCTTTCATGATAAACTAAAGTTAAAATAATTCACAAGAAAGCCTACACTACAAAACATACTCAATAGGATATTTCATGACAAATAAAAGTGAAAACCAGCAAAGGGAGGGATTACACTAAAAGAACAATGAATCACTGGAGAAACAAATTCAAATTAAAAACCAGAAATAAATCAAAATTACAGGGAAGAAAAATCATATCTCAATAATAACACTGAGTGTAAATGGCCTAAACTCACCAATCAAAAGATAAAGACTAGCAGATAGGATTAAAAACAAGACCCAACAATATGCTTCTCCAAGAGATTCACTTCATAGGCAAACACATCCACAAACTGAAGGTAAAAAGATGGGAAAACACATATCATTCACATGGATATAATAAACAAGCAGGGGTTTACATCCTCATGTCAGACAAACTGGACTTCAAGCCAAAGTTAATCAGAAGGGACAAAGAAGGACATTTCATACTGCTTCAGGGAATTATACATCAATAAGACATAACAACTGTAAATATTTATGCCCCAAACAAGGGAGCATCTATGCACGTCAAACAAACCCTTCTCAAGTTCAAGAATTGAATAGACCACAACACAATAATACTGAGTGACTTTAACACAACTCTTTCATCACTGGATAGATTCTACAAACAAAAACTAAATAAAGAAGCTATAAAACTAAAAAATAGAACAACTAACTTAGACTTAACAAACATATATAGAATATTTCATCCATCAATGACTGTATACACTTCCTTCTCAGCAGCACATGGATCCTTCTCTAAAACAGACCACATCTTAGGTCACAAAGCAACTCTAAGAAATTTTTAAAAAAATAGAGATTAATACCTTGTATCATATCAGATTATAATAGAATAAAATTATAAATAAGCAATAAAATAAAAAATAGAAGCTACTTTAATACCTGGAGACCAAACAATATGCTATTAAATGACAAATGGATAGCAGAAGTAGTCAGGGATAAAATTAAAAACTTCTTAGAGGTAAATGAGAATGGCGATACAACATATCAAAATCTCTGGGAAACTATGAAGGCGGTACTAAGAGAAAAGTTTATTGCATTCATCTCATTCATTAAAAAAATTGAAACATAACATTTCAAAGCTCTAGAAAAAGAAGAACAAATCAATACCAAAAGCAGCAGAAGCCAGGAAATAATTAAAATCAGAGGTGAAATCAATGAAATTGAAACAAAGAATCTAAAAATTCGACATAACAAAAAGTTAGTTCTTTGAAAAAAAAATCAATAAAATTCATACACCCTTAGCTAAGCTAATGAAGAGAAAGAGAAAATTCAAATTCATGATGAAAAAGGAGATATCACAATGGACACTAGTGAAACACAGGTGATAATCAGAAACTATTATGAAAATTTATACTCTAATAAAATAGAAAATCTTGACAACATTGTCAAATTTCTAGAGACATATGACCTACCCAAATTGAACCAGGCAGACATAGAAAATTTAAACAGATAAATTTCAGGAAATAAAATTAAAGACACTCTAAAAAGTCTACTAACAAAGAAAATCCCCAGAACAGATGTATTTTCAGGCAAGTTCTAGATCTTCAATGAGAAACTAATACCAATCCTTCTCAAATTATTCCATGAAATAGAAAAGGAGGGAACCCTTCCAAACTCATTCTATGAGAATAGTATCACCCTGATACCAAAACCAGTCAAAGTCACATCAAGGAAAGAAAACTTAAGACCAATATCCCTGATGAACATAGATGCAAACATTCTTAATCAAATACTGACAAACTGCATACAAAAATATATTTAAAAGATAGCACACCATTATCAAGTGGTTCCCACCCCAGGTAGGCAAGGTTGGTTCAACATATGAAAATCAATAAAAGTAATTCCTCATATCAATAGACTTAAAGATAAGAATCACATGATTGTCTCAATAGATGCAGAAAAAGCATTTGACAAAATACAGCATCCATTTATGTTTAAAACACTAGAAAAACAAGGGATAGTAGAAACATACCTCAACATTGCAAAAGCTATCTATGCTAAGCTCAAGTCCAACATAATTCTAAATGGAGAAAAATTGAAAGCATTCCCTCTAGAAACTGGAACAAGTGAGAGATATACTCTTTCACCACTTCTATTCAATGTTGTCCTGTAAACTCTAGCCAGAGCAATTAGACAGAAGAAAGACACTAAAGGACTACAAATAGGAAAAAAACAGAACTCAAACAATCCCTGTTTGCTGATAACATGATTCTTTATTTAGAAGACCCAAAAAACTCTACCAGAAAACTTCTAGAACTCATAAATGAATTTAGCAAAGTAGCAGGATATAAAATTAACACCCATAAATCAATTGTGTTCATACACATCAGTGATGAATCAACTGAAAGAGGAAATTAGGAAAACTGTCCTATTCACAATAGCCTCAACAACAATAACAAAAATACTTAGGAATCAATCTAACAAAAGAGATGAAAGACCTCTACAATGAAAACTTCAGGACAGTTAAAATATAAATTGAAGAAGACCTTAGAAGATGGAAAGATCTTCCATGTGCTTGGATAGGCAGAATTAATATTGTCAAAATGGCTGTACTAGCAAAAGTGCCGTACAGATTTAATGAAATTCCCATTAAAATTCTAATGATATGCTTCACAGAAATAGAAAAAGCAGTCATGAAATTCATTTGGAGAAATAATAGGACCTGAATAGCAAAAGCAATCCTCAGCAGAAAATGTGAAGCAGGAGACATCACAATACAAGACCTTAAAATTATACTAGAGATGCAGTAACAAAAATGGCATGGTATTAGCACCAAAACAGACATGAAGACCAATGGTACAGAACAGAAGACACAGAGATGAACCCATATAAATACAGTTGACTCATATTAGACAAGAGCGTCAAAAGCATACGTTGGAGAAAAGATAGCCTTTTCATCAAATGGTTTTGGGGAAATGGGAAATTCACATGTAATAAAATGGAATTAGACCCCTATATCTCACCCTGCACAAAACTCAAAGTGGATCATATATGTATTATATGTCTACCTAAAAAGAACAAATTTTAAAAATCTTTTAAAAAAATCATCACCCTTCTACCTTTTCCTTTTAACTATGCCCTGCCCTCCACCACAGGTCTAGGCAACAACTTATCTATTTTCTGTCTCTACAGATATGCTTATTTTGGATATTTCACATAAACTCAATTATACTATATGAGGTCTTTTTTATTTATATTATTTCAAGGTTCATCTATGTTGCAACATATATTAGTATTTTATTACTATTTATTGCAAAATAATATTCCACTGTATGACTACAACACATTTTAGTTATCTACTCATCAGCTGATAGATATTTGTATTGTTTACACTTTCAGCTATCATGAATAATACTGTTGTGAATGTGTTCAAGTTCAAGTTTTTGTGTGGACATATGTTTTCATTTGCTTTGGTATATATCTAGGATTATAAATGCAAGATTGCATGGTAATACATTTAAGACTTTAAAGAGCTGCCAGAATAATTTTCAATACTACTACACAATTTTATTTTTCCCAGCAGTGTGCATGAGGGTTCCAGTTTCTCCTCATCCTCCCAATACCTGTCTTTATGAGAATTATTTTTGTTATAGCCATGCTAGTTGGGATGAAGTAGTATCCTACTATAGTTTGGGTTTGCATTTCCCTAATGGGTAATCAAATCAAACATAATTTTTATATGTGGCCAATAAGCACCTGAAAATATACATATTATATTTTCTTTGAAAAATGTTTACTTACCCTTTACTCACTTTTATTAAAAATACTTTTTTTTACAATAGATTGACACAATACCTTTATTTTATTTTTATGTGGTGCTGAGGATTGAACCCAGTGCTTCACACATGCTCTACCAACTGAGCTACAACTCTAGCCCTCTTTACCCAGTTTTTAAGTTGGGATGTCTTACATTATTTGAGTTGTGAGAGTTTTTTATACATTCTATATACTAAACCCTTATCAAGTAGATTATTTGCAAATATTTTCCCATTTTGTAGGTTGTCTTTTCGCTTTTTTGATGATACGTTTTGAAGTTAAAAAAAAAGTCTTAAATTTTGATCAATACAATCAATCTGTCTTTTCTCTTGTTGCTTATACACATGGTATCATGTCTAAGAACTTTTTTTTTTTTTTGGCCAAATCTATAGTCATGCTTTTTAACCCCTATGTTTTCTTCTAAGCCCTTTATAGTTTTAGATCTTACATTTAGGCCTTGGTTCATTTTGACTTAATTTTTGCATGTGTTATGAGGTAAGGATTCAACTTCATTCTTTTTCATGTGGTTATCCGGTTGTCCTAATACCATTGTCTGATGTGACATATGGGTCACCCCTTCTGGGTTCTGAATACCTATTGCACATTAAACAAGTTCCTTTGCATGTTTAACAGACATCTCAAATTTAACACACTGAGAGAGAACTCTTGATTCTTTTCCTATAAAGTGATGACTGCTCCTTCTCCAGGCTTTTCCAACTCAGTGATTGATACAATTATCCAATCAGTTTTTCAAGCCAACAATTTATCCTTAATTGTATTCTTTCTGTGATTCATCAGCAAATTATTTTGTCTCTATCTTCAAAACACATTGTAAATTAATTCTCTTCAACTCCTCTTTAATTCTTTTTCTTTTTTTCTTTTTATTTTCTGGTAGTTGTAGATGAACAGCCTTTATATCATTTCTTTGTTTTTATGCGGTGCTGAGGATCAAACCCAGTGTCTCACACATGCCAGGCAAGCGCTCTGCCACTGAGCCACAGCCCCCTCATCTACTCTTTCCTAACTTCACTTTTCCATGGCTTAAATTTTACCTGCATGTTTTGATAAGCCAATTAATTTCTCTAGTTCCATCTTCTACTCTAAACTCCAGTTTCATATATACAACTCTCTATTAGATAACTCCTCTTGACTATTTAATAGGTATCTCAAACTTAACATGTCCAAAAGCAAACATTTAATCAGTCTCCAAACAGGTCCCACTGCATCCTTTCTGTTACCCATCACATCAGCTGTCTTTCCTTCATACAGCAGCCACAGTAATTAGTTTAAAATATAGATCAGATCAAGTCATCCCACCATCCAAAACCCTTCAAGAACTTTTATGTGGTCTATGTAACCTTGAATGACCTGGTCCCTATTTGTCCTCCAGACCCTGACTTGGCACTTGCCTCCTATTCAATTGTGCTCCAAACATAGTCCCATCCTAGGGTCTCGATATCCTCCTGTCTGAGTCTTTTCTCCAGGCAGCTGTCATTCTTGCTCCCTTGTTTAGGTCTGCCCAGGGATCTTGCCCAACAGCCTGTCTAAAAGTAGCCTCAGCGCTCCTCATTCCCTTGATGTCTATATGCCCCACTGTATTTAAGCCACAGGAGGGCAGGTCCTTTGCTTTTGATTTTTACTACAAGCTTAACACCTAGAATAGAATTTGGCATTAGCACACCACTAGTAAATATGTATCAAATGAAAGAATAAAGGAATAAATGTCTTTATTACCACCATCCTAGCCGAAGCCACTTTGGTCTCTCGCCTAACAATTCAACAGTCTCCTAATAGGCCTTCGCCTTTCCACACTTGCCCCCTACAATCTCATCTCCACAGAGCAGATAGCGTTGTGTTTTATATATACTAATCAGATCAAGGTATTCTTCTGCTTAAAACTCCCAAGTGGTAAGTTTCCATGCTTATAATGGAACCCAGTCTCTATACTTGTGTCATAGGAAGGTTGAGCTAGGTTCTCCCTAGCTCACGTTTTTTCTTTTAGGACCTTCCTGCTTCTTTTCTTTCTGTCTAGCTGGTCTCTCTTCATAGAATATTCTTATTGCAGTCTCTACAGAGCTAGTTTCTGGTGACTGAGACTTAAGCTTAAATATCACCTTATCAGAAGGGACTTTCCTGACCACAGTGTAAAGAAGACACCAGTCATTTTGACTCATCACTCTGTTTTGAGTCTCTGCATAGCCCTTATATTTATCTGATACTTTGCTTACTTGTTCATGACTGATTGTCTACCTTTTTTGTCTTTACCCCTGACTCATACATACTAGAATATAAACCCCAAGAGATCAGGCCTTTGTGTTTTCCTTATTAAAAATTGCACCCCTAGCACTTTCCATAGTAAGCACATGATAGGTGCTTTGCATTTATTTGTTGCATCAAATAGGTTATGTTCTTTCACCTTATCTGATATCAAACACCAATTTCCAGCTAAAGCATCAGAGGAATATATTCTGATAAAGTCTCACAAAGCTTTTTTTTTGGGGGGGGGGGGGTTACCAGGGATTGAACTCAGGAGCGCTCGACCACTGAGCTACATCCCCAGCCCTGTTTTGTATTTTATTTAGAGAAAGGGTCTCACTGAGTTTCTAAGCGCCTTGCTTTTGGTGAGGCTGGCTTTGATCTCTGATCCTCCTGTCTCAGCCTCTTGAGCCACTGGGATTACAGGTGTGCGTCATTGGGCTAGGCTCACAAAGCTTTTTGGTTTTCTTGTTTTTGTCATTCCAAATAAGTGCAGTTTCAATTGGGTCTAATTTTTCAGATAAACTAGCAGAGCGTTTCCTCATGATTATAAGTCACTAATGACAACATTTTCTGAGTATTACTTTGGAAAATACAACCTTCCCAGTGGCTAGGCTTACTGGAATTGTCTATCCTTGTATTTACCCGAAAGAACTAAAATCAGCACATCACAGTGATATAGCCACATCAATGTTTATAGCAGTGCAATTCACAATAGCCAAGTCATAGAACCAGCCCAGGTGCCCATCTGCAGATGAATGGATTAAAAAATGTGGAATATATACACCATGAAGTCTTACCCAGCCATAAATAAGAATGAAATATGGCCTTATCTGGTAAATGGATAGAAGTGTAAAACACCATCCTAAGTGAAATAAGCCTGATTCAGAAAGTCAACAGTTGAATGTTTTCTTTATATGCAGAAGCTAGAGCAAAATGAGGGGGAAAAAGATGGGGGATAAACGCTCTGCTAGTTTATCTTCATAAAAGAAGAAGGGAGATCAGTGGAGTAGAGGAAGGGGATAGAGGGGGAGGGAGAAGGGACAGGAAAAAGGAGGAAGTGCAGAGTGAAACTGAATCAATTATGTTATGTACCTATATAAATACATCACAGTAATTTCTACTTTATGTATATCTATAAAGTCCCAATTTAAAAAAACTGAAAATAAATAGAAGAAAGACCAATAGAGCAAGAGGAAAGGAAAGAATAGGAGAGAGGAGGGTAGAGAAAGAAGAAGTACTGAGAACTGAATTGAAGCATATTATATTTTATGCATAAATAATATGTAAATATGAACCCCAATATCATGTATAATTATAATAATTAATAAAAAACATTTTAAAATTATGAACATAAGACCTTATGCTTACACAATAACTAAGGGTTTATACTCACTTTATAAAACAGAGTTCTGGATCTTCTTTAAAAACAAACAAACTTGTTTTCATTGGTGTTGTATACTGAGTTGGAGACAGAATTTAAAAAGATTGAATAATTTTCCTAAGGATACAAGATAAGGAAAAAGTAGATCCAGAATTCAGTTCATTTTTTTCCTCTCTTTCAAATATCTTATACTTCCCACATAAAAAACTACTTAGAAATATGGAACACTGAAAATGTTCTTCCACGTATATTCCCCCTGTTAGGATTCCTCTCTCCTTACTTAGCACACCTGATCTAGAATATTGTAGAATTGAGAGAAATAACTAGCTGAGTCCTCCTTTAGGTTAAAAAATTTATGTTTTATGTATACTATTTTTTTTACTGTAAAGCCTATTTTAAAAAATAAAGCCTTTTTTTAATAATAAGGCCTCAGACGTGAAATGAATACCTTTCTATTGATAGCACAATTTGTTCTGGTAGTAAAGTACTAGATCATAGGAATTTGTATTTTTAAGCACTCAGATATGAAGAATCTTGACACAAGACAATAAAGGGCATCACAATGACCTGTAGCTGATACTTTACGCATTTATTTAAAGGAAGAATTTATTGAAAAACACTAGAAATTTGCAAACTTTTGGGAAAGAATATGACAGAAGATGAGTATATGTGTGGGAGAAAGACGAAAAATAGGTTCTTGAACCTGTAATTTTAACTCCCACGCTGTTTCTTTCAAATGTCTACACAGATAGTGTTTATAATAACTCATCCCTTTAAGGCCAACACATCCTGTCTGTGGGGCTATTAAGCCTGTTTAAAAAAATAATCAATGTAAGGTTTGTTAATACTACTCTATGTGCTATAGACGTGACCTACCCAGGGCCTAGGGCACCAGTGCTTTTTCAGAAAAATAGTAAGAATAGATATATTGATAAATAAATTTTTATTATAATAAATAAGTAATATATTACATTGTTCACAGTTTATACGTAAACTAAAATCTACCATTTATGAAAAGATTTTTATTATTGTTTTGTATAAAAACATCTGATTCTGGGTAATAGTTCAACAACATAACTGTGTAAGATTGTGTCTGTGGTATGGGGTGCATGGGTGTATGTGTGTGTGTGTGCATGTGTTTTTATTATAAGCACCATCAAAATGGTTCAGTGCTACTCAATTGATTTTATATCTTGAGATAAGACTAAATATTTAAATTAGATTCAAATGACAATGATAGGCCAATTTAGCAGAAAGCATAAAAAGGCAATTTGACTAAAATGGATGAATGTAATGTACTTAAATAATCTGTAATTCAAAGCAGTAAATTTGAGGTTATTTAAAGAGTTGCAAACAATGCATAGTATTACTTTCTCATTTAATCATGACATAATGTCATCCTCTTCTTATCTGGATAATAGTCTGTGTTGATTTTATTACCTAGGAAACACTGCCTGACTTTAGATGCTATTCCAAATTAACTTTATAGTAGATGACAACAATATCATACTTTGGGCCACCAGACACCACCTTTTGGTCTTGATGTTTTCAAAATCCTTCAGTGCCCAAGCCATGAATGACCATTGTGAATGCTGATGCCTGATTAAAATGATAAACAGTCAAATCTCATATCCTAAACTGTGTTGCCATCAATCAAAATGTGTGTAGGGTCTGAATTCCTCAAAAAAGAGGATCCTAGGGTCTCATAGCTAGTTGGTTGCAAAGCTATGTTTCAAACACAGCTCTGTGTAATTTGAAGACCTGCACTTTTTATCCCGTACCCTCTCTCCTTCCCTCCCTGTGCCTTGCTGACAAAAGTAAAACCATGTATGTTTTAGTCAACTTTTCACTCCTATGACTAAAAGATCTGACAAGAACAATTAGAGAAGGAAAAGTTTATTTGGGGATCACAGTTTCAGAGGTCTCAGTCCATAGAAGGCTGGCTCATTCCTCAGGGCTCAAGATGAGGCAGAACTTCATGGCAGAAGAGTGTGGCAGAAGGAAGTGACTCACATGATGATCAGAAAGCAGAAAGAGACACACAAAATATATACCCCGAAGCCATGTCCCCAGTGCCCACCTCCTCTAGCTACACCCTACCCACCTTCAGTTACCACTCAGCCCCCCAGATTAATTCCCTGACTGGGTTAAGGCCCTCATAATCCAATCATTTCTCCTCTAAATCTTCTTGCATTGTCTCATACATGCGCTTTTGAGAGACACTTCACTCCAAACCATAACAATGTGACAATCATTTTAAATCTGTAAGTTGACAAACAAAGCATTATTTCCTGATTGTGATGTCCTACCCTTTATTTTCCCACAAACATGTAATGTGATTTTTAAAATTCTTCAGATGTGGAACACTCACAGGCATTTCAAACAGGTCAGATGCTCTACTTGTATCCCTTGGGAAACAGTGAATATCTCCTGAGAATGGTGCTGAGAAGAAGGAAAATGATTCCCGGATGTGCCCCCCACCAAGCTCTAGTGATGAAGAGCGCTGTGTGTGGGACTCACAAGCTTCTCTGCATAAGCCTCTTGGCCAATGTGACAGGAGAGGAAAACCAGACCTTTTTAGCACCTGGCCCTGGAAATTTGCAGATGCAACCTGGGAACCTTGGTGACTTCCGCCAATAAAGGCTTGTTTCTAGACACTACTGCTGATATTTGGGAATGAGAATAGCTAAAATAGAGCTCTAAGGTACTTTTTGTGAGTTACGATATTTCAGGGTATTGCATCCCAATCCTTACTTGAAGATGTAAATACTAAGACAGAAAACATTCATATTGTAGTTACTGCAAAAATATCTTGTACATTTATAGGTTAAATGATGTTAACCATATGAGGAAATAAAAATGACATGTTAAGAATGGGTTACTTTATAAGTGTCAAATAATTAAAAAGTTCTAACTTTATAACCTTTTAAGTTTTACATTTATGATGATTAAATCTGTCTTATATGGAAGTGTTTTGTAGGTTAGTAAGGTTCACGTACATATAGTAATTATGATTTCTAATGTGGTTTATAAAACACATTGTTAGAAAGTAAAAGAAGAAAAGAAAAAATAAAATAATACAGATCTAATTTTTTAAAAAATGATTGTTAATTAGTCATTAATCATGATTTTTATATTGAAGCATACATGGAAAATACTTTTGTGATTTTATTATATTTTTGCTTTTGAAGTTTAAAAATATTTAAATTCTTCATGTTTTTGCATTTTTACAATGGTAGTTTTAACAGGTAATTATTGTGTTTAAATACTTTTTCCAAAGGTGTTAAAATACTTATAGGGAAGAAAAATAAATTGATCATTCTTGGCATGTAATATGTTTTGAAATTCTTAACCATGATCTGAAAATAAAGAAAATAATAAAGACTGCCTAAGGGCTACCTTTGCAAGGGATCACCTACATACCCCTCCTCACCACTAGAACTGGGTTAAGGGCACATCTGAGACCAGCTATCAGATAAAAAATATGAGCCCAATAATATAAAAATATAGTTCCAAACTAAAGCAACATGAAGCACATGCACAAAACATAAAGCAAGGTGGCATGTTTCTTTTTTCTACAAAGCTTTCCTTATGACAATTTTGAATTATTAGACACTGCTATACCCTCTCCTTTAGATAAGCAGACCAGATAAGCAGTTACATTTAGTGTTTGCTTCATAAGTTTCCACGTTATAGGACATGGATAAGAGTCATCTAACCAATAACTGGTGAAAAAATAATGCCCGCCCCTTCTAGCCCAGAGGGTTTCCATGGGAATCCTGTCTATATTAGCTTTGGCAGAGAGACTTGTGGCTATTTTTAGAGGATTTGAAAGCAACTAAGAATGCCTTTCACTTTTATTCCAAAGCTGAACTGTATCTATGTTTATCAACCCTCTCACCCCACACACATGCTCCACGCACACATATACACACTCCTCAAAAAACAATTGTATGCAGCTTTAACTTGGGTGCAGCTTAAAAATCAAAAGCCAAGTCATTGACTTTTTTTTCCACATTGTTCAGGTGCTGACAAGCCTGTCTTTTTAATTAGCTGTAATTGCTCTTAAAACCTTACCCAGGAGACCTTGCTACGCAGTTAGACCTAAATCTGGAATACTAATGCTGCTCTTCCAACTAGATCCTTTCCTAGTACCACATGAATTGCTGGACTTGGTTTATTAATAAAAATTACCAAGTGTAGACAAAGTCCAACAGTCACACACACACTCATTGGGAAGAGAAAGCCTGTCATCTGGAAAGGGGCTCCTTTCTCCTTCTTCTGAGACTGGTTGCTCAGAAGAGTCCTGTTTATCCTGGGGCAGAAGTGCTGAGTGTTTCAGTGGGTTCTGTTTAGTAAGAGCTGTGCTTCTTGTCCTTCTGCCCTGTTAGTAGGGGTTGTCTTATTTGCATATCTTATCTACTCTCTTCTCCCTTTTCTTATTATACTGTTAAGACTCATAGGTATTTCAATTTGGAAAAAAAGACTGCTGAATGGTGTGTGGGCACATTTGTGAAGCTTTATCCTTTTCTTATATTGTGCCTCTTTAGTTCTTTAATGGACTATAAGGTATTTAAAGCTCACTTTTTAGTAATATTTAATATTATCTGTGGGTATGTTCAGATATGTAGTTTCCCTTCTGGAGAGAATCTGTCTCTAGAGGAGTGGCTCATTAACAGAGTGACAATTACATTTTCATCGAAATCATGATATTTTGAAAACAAATGGGGTATAAACTGGTGCTGTATTATGTAAATTAGGAGGCATGGTTACATGCCCATAAGGACACTGTCTTCCACTTGTGTGCAGGTAAGATCAGGGCAGTGCCTCTAATAGACACAGTTACTCCAAAATGTTCTGCTGCATAGTCATTATTCTATTGAGAGCTAAATAAAAACAGGAGGCAGACTGTTATAGCATGAAGATGAACTTACATACTGTCCTCCCTTAACCTGAGCCAAAATCAACATGAATTGATCATTCTTCTACCATAATAGTTTTTTGCTTATAACAGGAGTGGGAAAAGGACTGAAGAAAAGGAAATTTGTTTGTTAAGAGTTATGTCTTTTTACCTCAGAATTAAAGATCAAAAAATTTATGGATTAGCATCTTCACATTCCCAGGAGGTCATTTATCTCCCAAGGTTTTGGGTTCTATCTAACTCTTCTTTCAGTGGTTTTTCTGACTCAAGAACCAGGTTTACAAAGGCTGAATATTTTCTCTGATATGCGGAAGCTAATTTACAGTAAGGGGCAGGGAAGAACAGAGGTACTTTGGATTAGATAGAGGAGAGTGAAGGGGGATATGGGGGTAGGAAGGAGAGGAGAATGAATCAGACATTATCCTATGTGCATATATGATTACATGACTGGGCTAACTCTACATCATGTCCAACCAGAAGGATGAGAAGTTATACTCCAGTTATGTATGATGTGTCAAAATGTATTCTACTGTTACGTATAACTAATTAGAATAAATATAAAAATAGAAGAACCAGGTGTATCTGAAATAAGGAGCATCACATGGTGCCTGTGGTTTCCTATTGGCTTCAAGGTGTTTTCTCCAATAGAGTTCTTGAAGGCCAATGATCTTCTTCCCATTTCCTAAATCTTTAGTTTCTGTGGATTCTCTCTCATAATTATTCATGTTGAAATTTCTGAACACCTTGGGTGATGTTAATAATCACTGCTTTCTAATATATATTGATTCCTAAGATTCTATCCTTTAGGCCAATCCAGTTAGAAAGAACTGTGGGCAAGACCAAGCCTGACATGGCTACTTCTTACAAACACATAGTCTGTATTTTTATTTTTTATTTTCTTTAAAATAACAAACTAAAGTAAATATGAATAAATAAACAACAGAAAATATACACTCAAGTGAGCACATTCGAAGGTGATTAAAATCATTGAATAAACATACAATGAAAAAGAAGACCATAGGCCCATATCCCTGATGAACACAGATGTAAAAAAGTCCTCAACAAAGTACTAGCAAATTAAACTCAGTGACAATACATCAAAAGATCAAACAACTTGATCAGCTGGTCTCATTCCAGGGATGTAAAGATGATTAAACATACTAAAATCAATAAATGTGAATATACCACATAAATAAAATCAAGGATTAAAAATCACATGATCACTTAATAGATGTATAAGAAGTTTCTGATATATCTCAACACTCCTTAGTGGTAAAAACCCTGAACAAATTAGGAACAGAAGGATCATAGCTCAACATAACAAAGGCTGTATATGACAAACCCATAGTCAGCATAATTCTGAATGAGAAAATAATGAAAGCATTTCCTCTAAGATCAGAATAAGACAAGGATGCCTTCTCATGGTTCTTATTCAATATGATATTTGAACTTTTAGCCAGAGAAATTGGCGAGAGAAAGAAATAAAAGGCATAAAAACAGAAGAGAAGGAAGTAAAATTGTCCCTGTTGGCAGATGATATGATTCTATATGTGGAAAATCATAAAGACACTAACAAATGATTATTAGAACTGATAAACAAATTCACTGGAGAATCAGAGTACAAAAATCAACATACAAAAAGCAGTAGCATCTTTGGAAAAGATACTAAAAGGTGGAAAGACCTCCCAAGTTCATGGATTGAAAGAATAAATATTATTCAAATGGACTACCCCAAACAATCTTTTGATTCAACTGGATCTCCATCAAAATACCCATGTCACTCTTCAGAAAACTAGAAAAAAAACAGTCCTAAAATTCATATGGAAACATAAAAACCTTATACAGCCAAAGCAATCTTGAAAAAAGGGCAAAACTGAAGGCATTACAATGCTTCATCTCAAGACATACTATAGAACCATAGTAGCAAAACCAGCATAGTATTGGTATAAAAATAGATTCACAGACCAGTGGAAAAGAATAGAGAGCCCACAAATAAATGCACATATCTACATCCAACTGATTGTTGATAAAGGTGCTAAAAATATACACTGAAAAAGGACAGACTCTTGAAAAATGGTGCTGGGAAAATTGAATAGCCACAGGCAAAAGACTGAAGTATGACCCCTATCTCTCAACCAGTACAAAAATCAACTCAAAATGTGTCAAAGACTTTAATGTAAGACTGTAAACTCTGCCCCTACAAGAGGGTAACATAGGAGAAACACTTCAGGGTACTGGTACAGGCAATGACTTTTCTGGATGTGACTCTAAAAGCACAGTAAACAAAAGTAAAAACTGACAAATGGGATTTCATCAGACTAAAAAGCTTCTGTATAACAAAGGGAACAAGAGTGTGAAGACACAAATTACAGAATAGGAGAAAATATTTGCCACCTATTCATCTAACAGAAGATTATATCCAGGATACATAAAGACGTAAAAAAGAAACTTAACCCCAAACTAGTAATACAATAAAAAAATAAACAAGCAAATGATCTGAATAGACAAATTTCTAAAGAAGAAATACAAATGGCCAAGAAATAATATGAAAAAATGCTCAATATCATTAGCCATCAGGAATGTTCAAATCAAAACTACAATGAGATACTATCTCACCCCAGTAAGAATGGCTATTATGACAAACAAATGTTGGCAAAAGTGTACAGAAAAAGAAACTCTTATGTATACACTGTTGGTGGGAATGTAAATTAGTATAGCCACTATGGAGAACAGTATGGAGATTCCTCTAAAAACAGAACTATCCTACCCATTTATCCCATATCAGGGTATATAGCCAAACAAAATTCACACACACACACACACACACACACACACACACATACACGTATAGCTAAGATATGGAATCTGGCTAGATGCCCATCAACATATAAAGAATTATGGTATATATAGATATAGAACAGATAAAGAAATTATGTTATATACACAAAGGAACATTATTCAGCCATAAAGAAGAATGATATCCTGTCACTTGGCAGCCAAATAGATTAAACAAGAGGACATCATCATAAGCAAAATGCCAGATGCAGAAAGACAAGTAACAAACATTTTCTTTCATGTGTGAAAACTAAAAAAAAAAATGTGTACTTGAAAGTAGAAGAGGACTTATTGAAGACCAGGGAGGGTCTTGAGGGGGAAAAGGGGGAGTCGGACAGCAGAAAAGTGGCCAAACATTATCAATGCATGTGTGATGTATGCATGTATGGAAATATCACTTTCCCTTTAATTTGAACAATTAATATGAATTAATAATCATTTAAGAATAAATTGAGTTAATAATAATAACTTTAAAAATAAATAAATACATTACAAAATTGCTGCAAATTACAGTTCTACTCACAAGTTTGTCATGTGCCTTTTTTCTCATTTTCCTGATGGCTGGCTTCTTTCTATATGCTAGCTCTTAATGCAGGCTTCACCTTTCTTCTATTTTGAATTAAGGTTCAACCTAAACTCTTTGTATATAGTTAGGAGAAAATTTGTATCTGATTCCTCAGTTCTAATCTGAACTCTCCCCTGGGTTATTTGTGGCTACATGTTTTAACAGTTATGCTTTATTCACATAAATTACTAAAATCTTCTAGTAAAAATGTCGTAAAAATCTTGAAAAACAATATATGACAAATAGCTGAACAATAAAAATATTACTTATAAAATATTATTATTTTGAAATGCATCCACATGAACAGCAAAACAAAAACATACTGAGATGTGAGGGCTAAGGAGAGAACTGAGGGCTGAGAAGATATAAGTGAATTTCACAAGGAATTCCATGTTCTTAAAGATAAGAAGAAAACTTTTTGGCTCTGAAGCCAGAGTCTTATGAAGAATACTATAAGAAGAGAAGACGAGAACCTTTTTTATCTTCTTCGTCCAGTGATCCTCATCCTCAGTGTAGCCCTTGCCTGGCTGTAGGGCAGATCTCCGTGACAATGCTTCTACAGCCTGCCTTTTGCAGTACTTGAACTCATGGCTCTGCATGTCCCTTTCCCAGAATGAAAGCCACTTGGAAGCAGAGACCATGCTATTGTAGCCACTGACATACTTGACTGTACCTGGAAAATAAATATTTCTTGGATAGCTCTGATTCAAATATAAAACTCCTCCAACTGCAAGAAAATCTCATTGATAGGGCTTACAGCTTTATAATCAATTCCTTATTAATTTTCTTCTGTTATTAGAAATGGATTTAAATCAAGCATTATTTTTTTCTAACTTCACTAATTTTTTCATAATAAAAAATTATAAAAAAATAAAATAACAAAGGCCTATACATGAAAGATTCTATATTTTCTTTGAAAGATGTTTAAATGCACACTGATTAGACAGTGTTATATGAATAGCACTTTCCTCAGGTGCCTCACTTGGTAAACTGTGCATTTTCACTTATTGCTACTTATGATTATGTCTGATCTATATTTTTTCAAGGGCTAACATATGAACACACTACATTAAAAACTCAGTTTGAATGCTTTATTGCAGTTCATCTAGTTTCTTTTCATATTAGTCCATATATAATGTTAAATTTCTTCACAATATGTGATCCCTGCATAAATGAGGATGAAAGTATTTCATGGGCATCAATGATTCATTATATTTGAAATGTATATTCAATTCCACAAATTTGGAAGGCAGTTTTCAATATGGAAGCTTGCCTGAATTCTAAATGGCACAGAACAATTTTAAGGGAATTTTGAAATTTTAGTTTTTGTATGAGCCCAAATTCAAAGGAATTAAAAACAATGATTCTTTTAAATGGATTTACTTCAATCAAGTTTGTGTATTTCAATTACTTAAGCACATTTGAACATGGAATGATAAATATGTCCAACATAAATATTTGTAAAAATTAAAACAAGTAAAATGTAGTAAATAGGAATTTAGGCAATTCATAAGGTTCATCTCATCCTGCCATCAGTTCCACGTAACTCCCAGGCTTGAGCCATGGAACACACGACACTTTCACAGTTACCTGCTTTTAGAGAAATGATTTTAATGCTTATGTGGAAATTACTCTTTGAGCCATGATAAATAATAATAATACAGCTCTATAAGTTGTTAAAAGGTGGCATATAGCCACCTTTTAATTTACAATTAAGAACATAAGATAACATAGGGCTATTAAAGTTCCATTTTAAGATATGCAGAATGGAATTTTGAAATGTTTCCAATCATTTCAACCTAAAATTAACTAAAATATATTTATTTAAGAGGTGAAAAAAGGGAGCTCTATATCAATAGAGAATGTAGAAAGACACAAGAACTTTGCTTCCTCAAACAATAAACAGAAGCCAGAAGATATATAAAATCACAACTCTCCTTAAGGCTATTAGGGAGCTGAGGGTCAAGGCAACCAGCTAAATTCCAAAGAGTGACAAGCTCTCTGAAAATGATGTATAAACTACTTCACTTTTGCAAAGCAATGAGAGACGGAGGGGGCCTCTACACTTGTGGGTAGGGAGAAATTAGCTAAACTCCAGACACGAAGTAATCCACACTTATAAGCTCTTTTCCATGGGCCTTCATCAGGTGCTCGTGAGAAATATGCAGAGCAGGAAATTAGAGACAGGTCCTTGCTGTGGCAGAGGATTACACCTGTAATCCCAGCAGCTCAGGAGGCTGAGACAGGAGGATTGTGAGTTCACAGCCAGCTTCAGCAATAGTGAGGTGCTAAACACCTCAGTGAGACTCTGTCTCTAAATAAAATACAAAATAAGGCTGGGAATGTGGCTCAGGGGTTGAAAGTGCCCCTGAATTCAATCCTTGGTACAAAAAAAAACGTAGTCATAAAAATATGACTTAATCTAAGACAAGAAAGAAGAAAGGAATAGAGACTACATGAGTCAATACACAATTAGCAATGTGGTAGATTATAATCTACATTGAAACTTACCATATAAATAAGCATATTAGATGTTAATGTTCTATATACATCATTTAAGAGATGGAAAATTTCAACAAGAGTTAAAGATTCCCAACTATGTGATGTACACAATCAGCATTCTGTAAATGGAGAGACATAGCTTAAAAATTAAAGGATTAAAAAATATGCCACATTAGCTCTACCAAAATAAAGCTTGAGAGCCTATACAATTAATAAAGAAAGTAGGCTTCAGCAGAAATTTTACTAGGAATAAGAGGGACATTACATTATAATAAAGAAGTCAATTCTTTAAGAATACACATAAAGTTGAATGTATCTAGCAACACTGCTTCATAACACATGAAGCAAATACTAATCAACATGAAAGCAAGAGTGAAAATGCTCCATTATAGTTTCAATGTTCTTCTCTTAGTAATCTGTAGAGAAAACAGAAAACTCAGTAAAAATACAGAAGATTTGAATTCTACCAATCCACATGACCTAATTGACATTTATATAACATTCCTCCCAATTAAGAGAATGAACATTCTTTTCATGTGTGTATTGAATATTCACCGAGACAGCAATATTCTGGGTCATAAAATAATAAATCTAAATAAATTTAAAAGATTTAAAATCCTAGAAAGAAGGATCTCTCCAAACTTGACCCTATTGACAATACTTTGTTGTGTGCAGCATTCCTGGGCAATTTAGGATATTTATCAGGACCTGGTCTCTACCTCTGGATGACAGTAGAAAGTCCTCTCCCTTTCCCAGATGTGACAACCAGATATGTCTCCAGATGTTGCCAAATATCTTCTGGAAAGCAAAGTTGTCCAGAGTCATGAACCATTAATATGAAGTATGTTCACAAACCACAACAAATTTTAGCAGTCAAAATTAAGTGAGAGAACACATTATGGCCAAGTGAGTTTATCCCAGAATTTCAAGGTTGGTTCAATATACAGCACATTTGACAAAATTCAACATCCTTTATGATACAAACTTGGAAAGGAAAAGAACTTGGCAAACTTGGAATAGAAAGGAACTTCCTCCATTTGAGAAAGGGCATCTAAAACAAACCTACTACTACTTCACACTTACTGGTGAAACAATGAATGCTTTTACCCAAGACCGGGAACATGGTAAGACTGTTCTCACTACTCCTATTCAGCATCATGATGGAGGTCCTAGCCAATGGAAAATGAAAAAATATCAAAGTATACACAAAAGAAAAAAGGAGAGGAAAGGAAGGAAGGAAGGAAGAGGGAGAAGGAGAAAGAAGGAAAGAAAGGGCAAGCAAGTAGGCCATCTATCTTTTAATTGTAGACCATATGAACGCATAAGCAGGAAATATCAAAGTCTACAGAATTTTGAATGACACTACTAAGAAAATTAAAAGGCATGTTACTCACTTTGATAACATATTTGCAAAACTCATATCTCATAAAACACCCTCCTTCTAGAGTTTATAAAGAACCATTACAATTCAACAATATAAAGCAAACAACTCAAAACATTTTTAAATGAGAACAGTATTTAAAATGTGTGTACTTAAGAAGAGTTTTTGGTAGATAATAACATGAAAAGATGTTATCATTAGATATTGGAGAAATGAAAAATCAAATTATAATTATATACCATTATATTTCAACAGGAGTGGCTAAAATTTTAACTTATAAAGTTAAACACATTTACCATCCCAAAGATTCCCTCTCCTGTGTATCTGTCCAAATCAAATATCCACAAAAGGACCACGTATATGGGGATGTTCATAGCAATTTTATTTATAATGACCAAAATTAAATATCTGCTAGTTGGTTAAAAAGTGAATTATTGTACATCCATGAAATAGTATACAATTTGAAAATATAAAGGAATAAAGAAATGAAATAACAAAATGAATAAATCTCAAAAATATTATGCCAGTAAAAAAGAAAAAAAATCAGTCACCAAAGTCCATATACTATACAGTTCCATCTATTTGATATTCTGGAAAAGGCAAAACTATGGGACCAAAAATCAGACCAGTGATTTCTAGCAATGAGGATTGGGAGAAGAGGAATAGAGGAATTTGGGGGATGATGGAAATATTCTATGGCTCAATTGTGGTGCTGGTTAGGCTTTAATTTTTTCTTTTAACAAATCTCAGCAAGTAAGAATTGCACTAAATTTTAATTATTAAAGTTATTAATAACATTTCAACATTGACAGGGACATGATTTTTCTCTGGTTCCTTAGGAAGCATTCTAGAATCTAGCAGAATCTAGAATGACTCTTCATTCATTTCCCATCCTTTGTTACTGTACATGTTCACCATGCTCTGTTTCTAATAAAATGAGGTATTAAATTTTGCAGTATCAATTTCCATAAAAAAAACCCAGAAACACAATATTATAGATTGTTAGGACAGAAACAGAGCTTTGGAAGAATTTAGTCCAATCTTTTATTTAAAATATGAACTGGCTGTTCCAGTTTGTCTGTATAAACTTTGCACAATTTAGGATTTAACGGGTCATCAGGGTGTGAGGATCCTATTTGTGCAATGGACTACAACAAAAAATATTTGGTATTGACTTTGAAGATGAATTTCCGTATCAATATGTGTGGGGCATAGCCTGAGTGAAAGTATGTTTTTTAAGATCCTGGTGTTACTTCTAAGCTCAATGGAATTGAGATTTTGTTATTACTTAAGGAGCACCAAAATCTTCACTAGGCTATTTTCTTTGCCTAAAATCCTCTCCTCTCTATTACCAGTTAACTCCTACTCCTCTTAAGGTGTTAGTTTAAATGTTTAAGGTCATTCTTCCTGCCCTGGGGATCAAATTCCTCTGCTTATACACTCTGAACACAATTGTATATTCTCTCATTGCATATAGCACAATTTCAGTAAAAAATTAGCTTGTAATTAGTGTTTTGTATTTGTCTCAAATATGAGCTTATAAGCAAGAGGACAATATCTGTGTTGGTGGTCACTACAGTCACTTGCTCAACAAAAATTTGATTTTTCACTGGAAGACTTCTGGTCACACTGCAGAGGAGCTTACCCCTATGTGAAGCAATAGAGTGTAGTAAAAGCCAAAACCAAAACTTAAAGCCAAACCAAACAAACAATAAAGTTACTTAAAACCCAATACCATCATCCCCTAGCTAATGATTTGGTGAAATTTGTGTAAATATTCTGAGCTTCATTCTTCTACTAAAAAATTATTTACTGTTGATGATTTGGGGAAACTTACATAAGCATTCTGACCATCACTAATTCCTAAAATGAGTCGAATAATAAGGAAAGAATCAAGGTATTTAATGTGCCTTACAATGTGCTTAGAAATGGTAGGTAGTCAAAAAATTGGAGAATTGATCCATTGTTTTTTGTACTAAACTACAGTGATGACTCTGTTACATTTTAAAAATATCTTCTCATAAAACAAGTCAATGATAAAATATACATTTCTGATTCTAGGATCAAGTATGAAGGTTAACCATACAAAACTGATGATATTTGACTCTTGTTAACTTTCAAAATGGCAATTTTAAGTAGTACAAACTATTTAATAATTTTATAAGCTGATTTTGAGACAAAAATTAAAGATGCTGCCCTGTTGGTAGTTGTAGTGAATTCCTAAACCTTCTTAAAAGATAATGCTAAGTGAAGTTAGCCAATCCCAAAAACCCAAATGCCGAATGCTTTCTTTGATATAAGGAAGTTGATTCATAGTGGGGTAGGGAGAGGAGCACAGGAGGAATAGACGAACTCTACATAGGGCAGAGGGGTGGGAGGGGAAGGAAGGGGGCAGGGGGTTATAAATGATGGTGGAATATGATAGACATTATTATCCAAAGTACAGGTATGAAGACACGAATTGGTGTGAATACACTTTGTATACAACCACAGAGTTGCCCTGGGACACCATACCAGATTACCACAAATTGAGCAGCTTCAAACAACAGAAAAGTATTTGCTTACAGTTCTGGAGGCCAGAGTCTGGGGTCAAGGTGTGTCAGAAGGTCCTATTCCTTCTGAAGGCAAGAGGAAGGACTTCATCTTTGCCTTTTCCAAGGTTCTGGCAGTTCCCAAGAATCTTTAACATTTTTTTGCCTTGTAGTGCATCACTCCAGTCTCTGTCTCTGTCATCTCATGGCTGTTTTCCCTCCATGCCTGTGTCTGATTCTGGATATCTCACTCTCTTGTAAGGACATTACACAAGTGTAAGAAATGATAGGTTCCACTGATATCCAATGTGACCTTATCTTAATTATATCTGCAAAGACTCTATTTCCAAAAGTGATCACATTCACACAGATATCAGATGAGAACTTCAACGTATCTTTTTTAGGAGATACAGGTCAACATGCAACAACAGTATTATTGATACTTCTCTAAGTCTCTGGCAACCCCTTGTAAGAATTCTGTGGAATAATTGCCCTCCCAGCTCCCAAATTCCACTGTCATCAGGATCATTTTGTTTGCTTCTGATCGCCACTTTATTTATAAATCTGCATATTTGTTTACTTGCCCTAAGACCTGGTTCCTTGAGAGCAGCTCTTCTTTTTCTATGATTTTCTTAGTACTTGTCAAACTTGGCCTTCTTTGAAAAAGTCTTGGTTGGCAGTTCAGATGCAGTGGAGGAGACATGCTAGTGATCAAGGGTGAGTCACTCTTTCCCTCCTCTGTCAGGGATTTGCTGACAGATACTAATGGCTGCTGTCATTGAACTAAATCTGAAGCAACGTGAAAGAAACCAAGGGCTGTAACATTTTTAACAAAGATAACTTAGAATTTTTCCTTCTTTCTCTTCAACAACTATATGGGATATATTTAGGTAAATGCTTTTTTAAAAAAAATCTAAGCCAAATCTCAGAGCACCATCTTTTCTTTCAAAGTAACATTAATATAATTTTGAGTAAAGGAAGTAATTTTGAGCAAGGAAGAGGTAAAAGTTAGAAAATTCCATTAAGGATAATGTATTAAAATCCAAAAGCACCAGATAATGAACTAAGAGTCAACAGCATCCTTTTATATTGTACTGCATTCCTGTGTTAAATTAAGACATACCACACATTGTGTATACTAATGTAGTAGTTACCAAACATCATAAAACTACATGATTCTATCTGGCAGAACTGCAAGCCTTTTATAATGGTAACAAAAGTTAATATGTTGTACTGTAAACCTTGCTTGGAAGGAAATAAGGGTATGAATTTTGAGATTTCTTAAAGATTATATTATATCATAATTCTAATATCTACTCTTCTTTAGGTTAGGTGTTCATAACCTAATGTCCAGAACTCAGACAAAAACAATTACACCTTTAGTTTTACTAACTCTGATATTTAAGCTACAAACCAAAGCTGCATTAGCACCTCTAGAAATCACAGATTAGTTTTAAATTACATCACAGGTATTGAAAATCTCAAATGTAATATATACTCAACATTCCTTCAAAATTATATTAACTACTAGATAGAACTACTGCTAAATCTTGTTATTTAACATATTAGTAAATAATTATTTCAATATTTTGGTCATTTTCATTTAAATATTTCATTGTAATGTTTTATGCATGTTAAATGGTTATATAAAAAATATTTCCCCAGGCTTCATAGGATTGCCAAAGTGGCCCATGACATAAAATTAGATAATAACTTTTTTGCTAGTTTTAGTACCTTGTATTTCATAGTGACAGATTAAAATATTTAAATGTTGGCATTAAGTACTACAACTTTTATTTCTTTTTCAGTTAGCCAATTCATTAATCATCTGAACTTTTAAAAATAATCCTATGGTAACTAACAATGGACTAAATAACTAAAGATACAGGATTATAAAAACAAAGTATATTATAATTCTGTCTTCAGTGACAGTGTGGTCTAGTAAATTGTACAGAACACCTTTTTTTACATCATATATTAAAATGATTTCTTATACTAGTATAATGCTTTTTTAAATGTTCTCAGAATACTGTCATACTTAAGATTTAAGAACTCAGTGGATACCATCAACAGGGTTGTTTAAGTTGGTAAAGAAAGACCCTATCAGGTTAATAAATAAAAGTGACTTCTCTTTAAGCAGGGGACAGATGAAACAAGAAAATGGTCAGTTACTCCAAATTGTAGTTCGGTGGGACTTTTCATTTCACATCATTGTTTCCTTAGAAAAAAAATTCTTTGTCAGAAAACTCTCTTGTCCTTTTCAGCATGTAAGTGTGTGATCTACACATTTACTAAACATGTAAGATGGCTTGTTAGGAATAAAGTGGGTTGGTTATATAAGATAGAGCTATCTCAGGAAGGGAAGTAAGTACTGACCATAAACTTTAATACAGTAGATGTGTAATCATTGGCTGCTGTTGTCATTGTTTGTTCAATCTTAACCTATTCATAAATGCAAGTACTGTTCTCACAAAAACTAGGAAAAGATATGGAATGAAATTGAGATAAACTCAAATTGGCTTTAATATCAGCTGCTTGGTTGTATCTTCCTGTCCAAGACCCATGTCCTAGGTTCTGTCAGAGACTTACTTGGAAGCCTGTTATGAGAATCTTGAGCTCACCTCAGACTTACTGAATCAGAATCTGCATTTTAACAATATCCTCAAGTGGTCCCATTACACTGTCAAGTTTGAGGAACACTGATGACTTTAACTGAGAAATGACTGTACATTTCTCATTACTTAATCTTGCATTGTTTAAGGAGTTTCCAGCTGCTGTTTCTACCCTCATGGAGAGATCTGAGGTTTATACTAATAAAAATGTATTTACTAATTACTTTCAATTAAAATCTCATTAAATCAGACCATTTGTTTCTAAAGATTTTAGGAAGAGATTTCATCATAGCACCACGTATGAGAAAAACCAGCCCCTGTTGGAACCAGACGTCCCAGGAAAGTTCACTTTCAATCGAGCAAAAAGGCCCAAGTATATTGCACTTGGGCAAATCAGAAGTGCATAGTGTGCCAGGCAAAACTAATGTTTTTCCTGCACTGGCTCTGACATGTTCACACATGAATGTATTTCATTCAGAAAAAGTAAAGGCTCTAGAATGGCACAGTCGGGTTTTATGAGAAACAGATGTGTCATGGTTCACCCACTCCCTGACCACCTGTGGTTTGCCCATGACTCAACTTTCTTGAATAAAGGGAGTTAACTCTTGGATCCTGAACAAACTCTAAATTACATATTTATTTTCTTCCTCCTCATATTTCTCTTCACTGCTCATTGCTATGATAGAACCTTACAATTCAGAGAAGTTTGAATAAACCACAAAAATAATTCTTAACACTCCAAAGCATTTCATTTAAAGGCAAATCCTTGTTCTGGTATTTAGATTGAAATACTGTTCAAAGTTCAGACAGAGTATCAATTTATCCAGCCAACTAGAAAGGTGATTTTTATTTACATTTTAAAGTCCCCTAACCAGGGGTGTCTTATGTTAGTGTTTATTTTTTAATTGAAGGTAGGAATTATTCTCATTCATAAATATGCTTTTAGATACCATTGATTAATCACTTAATCTTCAGAAACATCTATCCATGGAATAGTGTGGACAAATTAAAACCATTAATATTCCTCAAGCTTCAGTTCAGGCAATACCTGCTATTAAATCTCACAATGAGCCACTGCCTCCAATTGCTCACAAGTAGCCAAAAGGAAGGATTTGAACTTCATTACATTTTATTTCTCTTGCCTTGCTCTGCTTTCTGTTCCATAGAAAATGGGCAGGGAAAAGGTCCAACCACAGGTAGGTGGATGGAAAAATACAAGGCACAAATAGCCCACATAGGGAATAATCCTGCCTTGACCAGCCACTGACAATATTTTTTAAAAATATTTTTATTTCCATTTATGCAATCAACTTAGGGTTGTTTTTGACATGCCATTGGGGTATTTGGTTTTTCTTTTCATAGAATCTTCTTTATTTATTTCTTCAGAAACATTATCTAATTAAAAACAAACATATAAATTAAAGTAGCCTGTCAAGAAGTACTGACCATTCATAGTCCAAATTATAATTACAATGACAATACTGTCCAAAAAAAAAAAGAAGGTAAAGGCAAAAACTGTTTTAAAATAATAATTACTTCAGTGATTACAATTTTTGATTGAAATGGAATATAGAATGGAATTTAAATTTTATAAAACCTTGATCTGTATATGTTGGCGTCAAAATGCTATTCAAAATGGTACATGGCAAATTATATATAAATTTTATATACTTTTTAATATATGGAGACAAAGCAGCACATAACATGGCCACCATGAGTCATTGGCAAACCCTAGACGGGAACTCCCAAGCACATTGCCTAAAGAGTATTATGTAAGTTTAAATGCACTACTCTTATCCAGAGTGAAAACATGCCCTGAAATGGATAATCTGTGAAATCTGATAAGTAATAATTACTTAGAAATAAAAATTTTCTAGAAACTAACTTCTATGTCATTTTGAAATTCAGTTTTCAGATAATTTTAAAATAATTTATTTGGAAATGCAGGCTTCTTGAACATTACTCAGCTAAAATAACTCTCAATGAATTATCAATGTCCTTAGTGATTTATTAATCTTATCAACAATAAAATCAAATAACAGTATATTTTGATTATAGACTTAGCTGTAGAACAATGATTTTTTTAAAGGATAGTTAAGTTTTCAAAAGGTCATAACATAATGCCTTATAAGCCTATTCAGTTTTTAAAAAGTCACAATACTGATATTTCATAATACAAATTACACTATATGGCCAAATATGATTCTATTTCATACAGAATTTAGTTAGTGAACCCATCTGGTGAGATTTGGGCTCAGTATAGAAAATAAGTATTCAACATAGGTTGAAGTCAGATTTGAGAATCCTTGAATGATGCTTTATGGAGTTTATGCTATTCAGGAGTATTTTTTAAATATTTAATTAATTAACTTAATTAATTAATATTAATTTTTAATAATTAATATTTGTGATCAACTCACACTCACACTAGTTATAAAAAAGATATGTAAAGTACACATACATATTTAGCAGCACATATAAATAAATAAAACAAAGGTCTATCAACAATTGAAAAAATATTTTTTTAAAAAAGCAGCTTTAATCTCAAAACAAAATATACACTGAATTTAAAGAGCACACAGCTAGGGGCTGGGGTTGTGGCTCAGTGGTAGAATGCTTTCCTAGCATGTGTGAGATACTAGGTTCAAGTCTCAGCACCACATATAAATAAATAAATAAATACAATAAAGGTTCATCGACAATTAAAAATTTATTAAAAAACAAAAAAGAGAGAGCACACAATTGCATTATTCTTTCCATAAATACAGGTTAAACTTTGGGGGAAAAAAAGAGTAAAAGCTGCAAATTCACTAACCCATCCTATCCTTGATTGATGCTGTTGTTGAATGACAATCTTGAACCTTCAGGGGTGGCTCCTAGAAATTGCAAGAAGTGTGACAGTTACACTCACTTGATTTAGACATTTAATCATTATTGATTTGATATTATAAGAGGAGCTGAATCTAGAAAGCCCAATTCAAGCAATTAATTGACTAGAGGCCACAAAAGAAGTACCAAGGAGCCAATAATATCCTAATTGATCTTTTTATTTTTAAGGACCAATGTGTGCATAGAAAGAGACATAGTTTCCAAAATTTCTTTCATGGCTTTTAAATGGCAAAGTAATAAGACAAAGTGCAACAGAAACAGAAACAGAAACATAGAAAAGCTGAGTCATTAGATTAAAAGGTCCTGATATTTTAACAAAAAATAACATAAATGTGTTAATTAAGAATGGACCAGAAATCAGAATTTAAGTGTGAATTCTGCTTCTCTGTATTATAGTTTTTCATATCCTCTCTGAAAATCAATATCCCTCTGGTTCTTCAATATTGTCTTTATCTCACGTTTCCCAGTAACCCTTCCCCACTATAGTTATAGGATTCCCCTGCAAGTCAGGTGTCCCTCTGTCTTTCTTACCACTTTTCTAGTTCATTTGTGTATCTCTCTCTCATCTTATGTTTCTCATACTAGTAATATAATAGTGCATATGCCTGATCTTTATTTCATATCAGAACATCTTCCCTTCTCAGATATTGGCTGCCCATATCTATAATTGATAGCAGAAAATTATATAACAGTCCTATCATTGCAAGGCAAAAATCATTTCCTCACTAAATTCATCTCAGGATAAACAGATTACCATTCCACATTTATACACCATGATAATGATTGGAGTTCATCAGAAATGTGCCCAACTCTCTCATAAGACACAGGGTAGAACCGCACTTCCTCACTTGCTCTGAAATTAGGTGTGGCTGTGTTATTTGCTTTGGCCAATGACATGTGAGCTCAATTAGGAGTGTCATTTCTGCAAGAACATTTTAATTGACAGGGTGTGATTTGTCAGCATCTTTCCCCTGACCTGGTGATTGTGAAAGCACATGCTAACATGGAGCTTTCACTGGCCTGCTTCTCAGGGATCACAATGAGCCAAGTGCCTGCAGATATGAAGCATGAAAAATAAACTACATAGGGACTAGGCTTATGGGCACTGAGATTTGGGCCTTGTTTTCCCGTTTGTTAATACAGAAAGACCTAGTCTATCATGAAAGATACAGTAACAAAAAGCTTAGATCACATCCAATACTTTATTTTCACCTCAGTTAACAATGCTCTGCATACACAAGGCGCAGATTAGATACACCAGTTCACCAAAGAGAAAGTTAAGGCTCATTGTGAACAGAGCTGGTAAAAGACATATCAGAAGTTGAATCTGGAGCCACAGTGTTGCCTTAATTAGGTTACCTGTAATAGATATAAAGTTATATAAGCATAGTCCTAACATAAGGGAGGGAGATAGATTTTAAAGAGCTTATGTTTATTGCAGTAAATCTTGGTATGGTCACTACCAGAGACATTAATAAATTGAATCTGACAAATTACCTTTTTATTCTACTTTCATCCACTATAATTATGCAATGAAAAATTAAAATAAAACTGGTTTTTATTTACTATAAATTCAGTTTAAAATTCAAATTATGAAGCTGAATGGTAATATCTTAAACCCATTAAAATTCTATTAACATAATTAAATTACAGTTCAATGACTAATGTTATGAAAAATACTTAATAAAATGCATTAGTTATATTATGAAATATTTCATTAGGTAGGTTTAATAATATTTAAACTCACTTATTTATCAATGTTTATATTGATATAGTTAGATTTGTACTTCTATTCCACACTTTGATCTTTACATCTTGGAATTACCTAAAGTCAAGGGTACATTTTAGATCAAGATACATCTAAAATGTTTAAAATGATCAGAGTTTTGAAAAATTCTATGTAGAAGCTAGACTGAGTTGCCTTTAACATGGGCAATTTTAAGCTAAAAAATATATTGGTTGATTTCACCCCTAAACAGGGAGTTCTATATTACACCTTTTTATCTCAAAGAAGCAAGAATATTTTGTGTTTCTTTTTGTTACAGTGTAAGGGGCATAAAAATAAACAGGTGCCTACACTTGGTAGGTATGAAAGATATCATAAAAAAACAGAGCAAATCAGAAAGCTGCACCCTATTGAGTACATCATGTTCATTTCTGAATTTGGATGTCATTCTTAGGGAAAAGTTCAATTCAAGGGTATGGCATCAAAGACTACCACTGTTTCTTATTTCTGAATGTCACTGCAGTGTACAAACTCCATTTACCTGTTCATTAATAGTGACATTTTTTATAAAAACATCATTGAGGTCAGGTGCAACTTTTATTGCATTTTACATGAAAAAGTATTAATTTATATTAGTCATAGAAACCAAATGATGAATATAAATAACAATATATCAGTCCATTAGCTACCTGGAAATCTTGAGTAGATCATACTTAGAGAATTGTGGTTATTTATATCAGATACTGAGAAGAAAGCTGATCTCCTGTAGAACAGCTGATATAAATAGCAGTAGAAAGAGGAGCAGGGAAGAAACATTTGTGCATGTGAGCAGATCCAGTAGAACTTTTGCAACCACTGTAAACTTTGAAAACTATTTCCAAGCTTGCATTACAAAACAAAACTACCTTCTAACCAGCCCTCCACCATCATTCCATCCCTAGAGATATTAATCCCTTTGTCCCCAAAAAACAATCACTGTAGAATACTTGAGAGCCAAGTCTAGAATTCATCCCCAAGCCAACCTGCAGTTGCTCCCCTATTGTATGAAAGCAATCAAGAGCCAGTGGTAGGCACAGGTCACTGGCAGGGCATAAGGAGGGAAGGATGGGAGTAAGCTGTGGTGTGGGGTTTGGGAGGCAGCACTGAGTGTCCCTAAAACAGAACAGAAGACCATACCCTTCCGAGTTAAGGGATAACACCTATAAGTCTGTGCTTCTCTAGTAACTACCTCATTTCTTGTTCTTTCATGACACATCCTTTAGTGAAGACAAAAACTGGTTTTACAAATGTATTTGCTTTTTGAATTTTCATTTCTTGTAGATCTTTAAATATTCCTGAAGAGTTCTATAATTCCTACTTCAGCTGCATCGGTTGTTTCCTCTACTCTTGTGGCTCTGAGACATCATCTAAGGTAGATCTTCCCTATTCTAATGCTCAGCATCTGCATAATTTGAAAACTTAAGAAGTACACATTCTCCACATTCTCACCCCCTCTCCCTCTCTAACCTATTGCATCAGAACTTGCATTTTAATAAACCTCCAGGTGATTTATATGCTCATATAAATTTGAGAAACATGGTTCTAGGAGGCATTCACATCTTTACTTCTTTAAGTAAGAAAGAGTCTCATTTACTTTTGGGACCCTCTTATAGGCTAACTTCTAAAAGTGGGTTGAAAGTCAGGGAACATCATCTCTTTAACTGAACTGCAAAGCCTTCTTGGGTACTCATGATATTTAGACAAGTCACAGAAAAGGAAACACTGTGTGATCTGACGCGATGCTTGAGACGTTAACCACGAGCTCCCCTTGAGAATCCATTTTCTGGGCAATCTGACGTCAGGCTCAAGTCAACTGAGGTTCAACTCATTGCCTCTGCAGCTTCCTCTCCCACACTCAGGGAAAGGACAAGACATCAATGCCTCAACATGAACTCCCACTGGGCACACTCCTCCCTCATTTGTAGGTGGCCAACGTTATCTCCACCCCTTTGAGCCCTCCCCGAAAAGAGAGCCTGTTAGAGCCCCTTAGCACCAAAATTCATTATACTGCAAGCACTGAAATGTGATCTCCATAATCACCCAAATCAAAATAATCTCTAGGTTTTCCTCCTCAACCATACCGAACTGAAGCATCCATAAAGTCATAATCAGAGGCACTGTTAAAGGACTGGAGGAAGAAACAAGAGCCGACAGGACTTAGCAAGTGAAGTCCTTAGGGTTCTATCTCAGACTCAAAGCATAAAATGGCACAAAAGCTTCACATAGCATTCAACCCAATTTCCTAGAATCTTTCTATCTGCGTAATTATGCTTGGAAAAGTCATCAACACTTTAATCAGAATTTGATCTCCCTTATAAAAGATCTCCCTATAAACATCTCCCTATAAAATAAGGCTGTATCTCCTCAGCATTTCCTTTGCCTGAGATTCTCCCCTTAACATCTTCTACAGTATCACAAAATTGCTGCTTAGATTTGATCTTTCATTGAGAATCTTGTTTTAGCTTTGCCCAAACAAGTGGCCTTTGTCAACTCAGATGACCTCTGCAGACTGCTTTATAAGTCGCTGAATACAACAGCTATCCATAGCAAATCTATCATCTTCAGAGAAATTTCCAGTTACTCACTAGTAGGGAAGTTTCTCTCAAGACAAATTAATCCTGGCAGTAACTCTGAGTTCCCTTCTTCCTCTCAAAATAATTCCAGCTTGGTCTCCTTAACATCTTTCCCCAGTCTGCTTCACTAGTAGATCATACATTCCCTGAGGTCACGGCTTTGTACTCAATCTTATTTCCAAAGACTTAAACTTGAAAACAAGAGGTACTCAATAAATATTCTGGAACTGAAGGTAGCTGGAAAAACTACAGTGGCTTTCTTCAGACATCACTATCCAGGGAAGACACTAAAACTTACTGAGAAGGCTATGGGATTACTGTAATAAAAATTTTAGAAAAACAATTTCTCTTGTAAGGAGCTTGGTTTCAACTGAAGGTCATGGAACAGAAAATCCAAATAAGCCTTGCCTTGATACCTGACTAAAGAAACTGTGAGGTAATACATTTATGTTGTGGAAAGCCACTGTTTACAGTAATTTGTTACCCAGTAATAGAAGAGCCTAAACATGTAGTGCTATAAATATTCCTAAAATATAAGAATCAACTTTATTTTTCATTTTATAGATTTATACTATGTGAAGCAGACTTTGAATGACATTGGTTCCTGGGACCATAAAATAGTTAGTGGAAGAGCTGCTGTGAAAATTAATAGCTTCTCGGTCCTAAATTCTCAGCTCACTGAACATACCATCTGTAGCTCTGTTGCCTTCTCTGATAGAGAAAAAAATTATTTAGGGAACCATGACTTTCTTTAAATGTGTTTTTTTTTGTAAAAGTGGTGTATGTATTATCATTTCTAAAAAAGAACGGGTTTTAAAATGAAATTTAGTGAAGTGGCAAAAGCTCAGAGTTTTATTTATGAAATGAAAGAAGTTTATAAGCAATAGAGATGAAGCAGAATAAAACCAAAATGAGTACTTCTTACAAAGGCAATTGACAGACTAGTAAATTTTGAGATTTTTTTTCCCCTTGTGTCTTATTTGTCAGCCCTACACACCGTATCACAAATGGCAGCTTCGGTGGTTGCAAAGTAGCACTGCCATTAGACTTTCAGCAGTTACTCTGTAACTAATAAAGAACTGAGTTCTAGAATGCCCAAAGTTTATCCTTTTCATAATTCATAAGCAGTTAATCTTTATAAGATAATCTTCATAATAAATTAATCTTTAATTTCTTTTAAAAGTTTGAAAAAAATAAATATTTTCTAGATGGATTTTAGTTTTTTTGTAAAACTAATCAGAAAGTGAACAGAGACTACATATCCCCTGTTCACAGTATTCCCCACTGTGATGATTTCCCCATCAAAGTGGAATGTTTACTGCAACTGATGAACTTACAATGACACATCATCATCACCCAAAGGCCACAGCTTACATTAGGGTTCACTCTTAATATGGTCTATTTTATGGGTGTGGACAAATATGTAAGGCATGCATTCACCATTATACTACCAGAAAAGTTTCTGTGCTCTGAGGATCCTCTGTGCTCTGCTTAGTCAGACCTCCCTCCCTCCTGGACCCTAAAAACCACTAGTCTTTCTGTCCAGATAGTTCTTTCTTTTCTAAAATATTATATAGTTGGATTCATGCAGTATGTTGCCCTTTCATATTGGCCTCTTGACCTTAATATTCATTTAAGGCTCCTCTGTGTCTTTTTATGACTTGATAGCTTGTTTATTACTGACTAATATTCCATTGTCTGGACATACCACAGTTTATTGATCCACCTCCTTACTGGAAACTGTTATACTAATTCCTTTAAATTTTTTTTTTCTATGCTACCATGCAAATTCTTATAATTGACCATGGAAGTAATGTAATAAGTCAATACAACAATAGAAAAGGCAATTATAAAAAAGAAAAAAAAACAATGTATTTCAAGCAACATGTGAACTGAAAGTCTTACCACTTTATTTGCACATTATATTAGATATATTTAAAAATATTAATGGGTAGGGTTGATAATCTAAAGCCTAACAAAATATTTTGCTATACTCATAGTCACTTAAAGAATAAAATTGTTTTATATACTAGAACATCTGAAATCTATAAGGAAGTCTCTGAGAATTGAAAGCTACCTCAAAGCTCCTCCAGGTGAGTGAGGCTACTGGGGCCTGAGACTGTTGAATCCTAGGGACTTGCAAAGTCAGCTTCTTCAGCCCTCTCCTGTCAACAGATGATTTTTTCCCCTCTAAGATGATATTTTTCCAAATTTTTTACCAGATAATGAGTAGTACAATTTTTATTCTTTCTCCTTCTGTCCATCCACCCTCTCCCTTTCTGGCTCCTCTACTTTCCCTTAAAAATAAAACAAAGACAAGTTTCATGAAATAAGACTCACCTATCAGGATTATAAAACTAGAACAGAGTCCATATGGAAGGTGATATTGTTAGCATTTAATTGAACTTTTAAGAGAAAAACTTCCTAAAATAAATGATACTACTACAAATAAACCAAAGTAAACATGTAGTTCTCTATGCACTAAATTAATCTCAAGCCTTACTAATGGCTCAGGATGAATAGGATGAAAATCACTCCCCAATGTTCCCTCCTGCCTTCTCTTGGGCATCCCCAAGAAGCTGATGGTGGCTCTCAAAGAGAAAAATGTCAGCTGTATTTTCTGGAAGTGAAAATACACATCTTCCTACTTCTGTACCTTATTGTCCTGTTAGAGGCAGTGCAAGCCTTGTGAGTCTATTGTAGCCATCCATTTTTCCCCTTTATTTATTATAAATATTTCATTAATAATAAATAACATGTGGTGAAAGTTGACCACTACTCAATAGTGTTATAATCTATTAAAGTGAAATTAGTAATCTACTAAGATAAAACTCCTCTTATTTACCACTCAGCTTAACATACTTTAAAAGCTCTATACCACACATACACTTATCATTGCAAAAATTTAAAATATTTAAAAAATAAAATGATAAGAATTTCACCTTTACAGATTGCCTACTTAATTTTTTCCCCTAAAATTTTTATCTACATATAAATGTCCACACTTGTAATCCCAGAAACTTGGAGGCCAAGTCAGGAGGATCACAAATTCAAGTCCAGCCTGGGTCCATTAGCAAGACCCTGTCTCAAAATAAAAATTAAAAAATGCTGGGAGTGTAACTCAGTATTAGAGTGTCCCTGAATTCAATCCCTAGTATTGCTCCCCGCCAAAAAAAAGCTAATCTATTATGTTTTTCTATGTTTTCTCATTTAATATTGTTTCATAAGAAGATATGCATATTCCTTCTTACTAAATTTATTACTATCTTTTTGCCAATATAATAATCAACACTACTACTATACCATAATTTACTTAGTTATGTTCCCATTGTTGGACATTTAGATTGTTTTTTTAATTTTTAACATTATAAATAACACTGCTAAAATTCTTTATACACAAACTTTTTCTCCTTTTGCAATATTTCCTTGGAGAACATTCCTGGGAATATAATTTATGGGTCAAAGATATTAGATATTTTATGGACTTGGATGTATTCTACCAAAACCTCCAGGGTCACAAACTTTGTATTAAAAATTTGAATTGGAAAATCTGTGTATGTGTATTAATTTCATGTTTTTTAAATTACTAACAATAGAAAGAAAAAATTCAGAAATATTTTTCGAATTTCCTACATTGAGTATATACATACCACCATAAAGATTTTTCGTTTCTTACAGTTACTTAGCTTAAATAGATACAAAAATAATAATCTTCAACTAAATACTATTTCAAAATGATATAAAACATGGCAAAAAACCAACATAGATTGGAGAAAAGATACCTTCTTAAACAAATGGTGCTGGGAGAACTGGGAGGAGAAGGGTGTAAAAAAAGATGGTGGAATGAGTTGGACATCATTTCCCTAAGTAGATGTATGAGGACACGAATAGTGTGAATATACTTTGTATATAAACAGAGATATGAAAAAATGTGCTCTATATGAGTAATATAAATTGTTATGCATTCTGCTGTCATATATATCAAATTAGAACAAAAAATAAAATTTAAAAAAACATGGCAAAATGAGTTAAATTTCTACTTGATACATCATAACAAAAGATATAGAAACTTCTTTATTTTTCAAAGTATCCAAAAAGACTGTATTCATAAATTCCTTAAAAATAAAAATAATTTAGTTTTATTAAAAGAAGAGGACTCTAACTAAAAGTCATCAACAAAAAACTGAACTCTAAACCTAAAGGATCAACAAGCTGAACAGTGCTTGAAATTCACAAACTCAAAAGTTTGAGTTTTAACAAGAAATGAAAAAATAGTTATGTCAGTCACTTTTTATAAAAAGGTAAGTTTAAAGACACTTTGGTATGTATTAAGAAATTAAATATATGAGCAGCAACCATTCAACATTAAGAGGAATAATTATTTTAAGAGAAACACTGGGAAGTCAAATATTATAACAAAGCTTTTGACCCAGTAACCCAGTCCTGGAAATACAAAATTTTATTCAAATGATCTAATGGTGTCTAAAGTTATTGTAATCTATGATGTGTAAATTGTAATTCCAACCACCAATTTTGCTGGTCTCTATATGCCTATGAATGGAATGACTGATACTGGATATCAAAAAGGGAGATTCTAAACCAGAGCACAGCTAAAAGTTTCAAACATCAAATGGAATCAGCTATAATTATTGGACTTGATTAAAGTTTTGTTTTAAGCCATTTAGAAAGTGCTTTAAATATGAATATCTTATGATAATATTTGACTATTCATATTTGAAGTGAACTAATTTATGGAGCAAGCTATGACAATTTAATATTCACTTAAATATCACTTTTCAGTCTTGAACTTGAGAAAGACATCAAAGTATTGCAAAGCCCCTTTGCAATCAAACTTCCAGTCTCCTCTCCTCATTTTGACTATCATTATTATTATTATCTTTTAACCCAGAGGTGCTTAACCACTGAGCAACATTCTCAGCTCTTTTTTTAAAAAATTTTTTATTTTGAGACAGGGTCCCTCTAAGTTTCTGAGGCTGGCATGGAACTTGCAATCCTCCTGCCTCAGCCTCCTGAGCACAGCTGGGATTACAGGCATGCACCACCACACCCAACCATTAATTTTTAAAATATCAACAAAATCTAATCTTATGTGTGACTGAGTTCTCCTCAATTGATCTCTTTTTGTCTTCATTCCCTTTCCAATCTAACCATCTTATTGCCCAAATCAACAAGTCTTTGTCCTTTCTTCAGACACATTTGGAAGAATTTCAACCACAGGAAAATCAGATTACCCACTCATCTATCCTGTACCTGAATTATGGAGCACTAATACAGAAAATGACACAAATACATAGAATAGAGGAACTACAAATTTGAAGTCTCCAACCTCACAATCTCTTCCTACTTAGTTGTCACCTTAATTAACATTAGAAACTGTTGGGAATCACAGTGGCTGTCCTTGCTGCTCCCTCTGTACCAAAGCCTCTTAGTCATGCCTATCTAGGTTTCCTTCCCACCCCTGACACTGCACTTATTTTTGGTTCCTTCTCTGTCTCCTTTATTCATTCACCCTCTTCATGCTGAGTGCATGTTCTTCAGAGTTCTGTCCTCTTTTTATTCTGTACACTCACCCTGGCTTAGTCACGGCATGGCAGAAACTACCCTTAATTCCTTTATCCAGTCCAGATATTTCCCCAAGTTCAAACTCTCATTAGTCCCATGTGGATATCTAAGTAGCACCTTAAACTCATCTTTCATAAACTGAACAAACCTTATCTACCATATAAAAATCTACCTCACTTCCTGTTTTTCAGATCTCTGTGAATAATCATGCATCTCACATAGGTATATAGAACAGAAACTAGGGCATCTCCCTCTTTATTTTTTCCATTTTCTTCCCTACTGATTCGGTCAGCTCCAAGTCTATAGATTCCTCCCTCCTAAGGACTTGTCACTGCCCACTCTGCATTGTTCAAATCCTTAATATTTCTTGCCTACACCAAATGTGCCTCTTTACCACCCTTTCGTTGGATATTGCTGATCTACAACTGATTCTCACCAATGTCTTTGTGAGGATCTGAGCACATCACTTCCTACATCCACTCCTCCAAGTCCTTCCCTAAAGAATAATATAAAAGTTAATTAGTGGCACAAGTAGCTTCCTATCCACTCTCATCTCTTCAGTCACTCTCAGTTGGGAATGTATATAGAGCCGGAAAAGCTCATAAATGAAAGAGTTCTCTTTCATTTCTAAGACTTCACTTGTGCTGTGTTCTTTTGGGGCAGGCTTTCTATAATACCCAGTGAATTCTATCCTCCTACCATCTCTTTCCCTCCACACATATGCATCCAATCCATACTGTATCCTGCAACAAGTCCTATGGGACTCAGCTCAGTTTTCACCTCCTGATATAACTCTCCTACCCAGTTTTAGTCAGGTGCCTCTTGTATGTATCTCCTCTCACCTTGTGCTCACCTCTGTCAAATCACTCATCACCTTGCCCTAGAAGTACTTCTTTATCTATCTCCCATACTAGATTGTACATCACTCAAGGAAAGAACTATGTCTTAATCTACTTTGTTAACCCTGTAAAAGTATGCTTTTGTGGGATTGAATTTGAACACCTTACTGAGGTTCTTCAGTTCTGAGGAAGAAAAGAACATGTGATTTATTACTCTTGAAAACATTTTTACATTGAGAAACTACAAAATCAAAGCAGTGATTTCTTTTTTTCCCCCATTTTTAATTGGTGCATTTATAGTTGGATATACTGACAAAATTTGTTGTTACATATTTGTACATGCACACAATATACAATATATTATTTGACCAAAATCACTCCCCAGCACTTCCCTGATCCTTCTCCACTTCCTACCTTTTGGTTGCTTTCTTCTACTGATTTCTCTTTGATTGTCATGAGATCTATCCCCATCTTTCTTTTCCTCCTCTTTAGCTTCTACATTTGTGAGAAAATTTAGGACCCTTAACCTTTTGAGTTGGACTTATTTCACTCAGTATAATGGTCTCTAATTCCATCCATTTTCCTGCAAATGACATAATTTCATTTTTATTTATGCCTGAATAAAATCCCCTTGTGTATATATACTACATTTTCTTTATGTATTTGTTTGTTGATGAACAAACACCTAAACTGGTTTCATAGTTTGGTTATTGTGGATTGTGCTGCTATAAACATGAATATGCATATATCACTGTAGTAGGATGACTTTAAGTCTTTAGGACAGATACTGAGAAGTGGCACAGCTGGGTCATATGTTGGTTCCATTCCTAGTCATTTGAAAAACCTCCATAGCAAAGTGGTGATTTACAACTAAAGTTTTTCTGAGCAACAGAAGGTCTTAAAAGATCCAAAGACATGAAAAATAATTGAACTGTACTCACTTTATTTATTTTCCCATTTTCCTCTTGTTATCCTTATTTCTGGTCAACACACTTGAGAAGAAAATGAAAGAAAAAAAAATGTTTACTCCTTATGTCAAGGACTATAAGTTGCCTTCCTGAAGTTCATTCTCACCTTCTTTCTTACTATCAGAATCTCTATACCACTATGAGCAGCACCTAGAATAATTTAAGAAGGAGGAGTAAAAAGGAGGGAGATCTCTGAAAAACCATTAGAAGAGGGTTGGCTTAGCTTGTTTGTTTATGCTATTAATTTGTTTCAGCTTCTTATACATTTTGTATATTAACCCCTGATGAGCTGTATGGTTTACAAATATTTTCTCACAATCTGTTGGGTCGTCTCTTCATTCTATTAGTTGTTTCCTTTGCTGTGCAGAATCATAAGGAAAATACAAATCAAAACCACAATGAGACATTACCTGTTAAAATAGTCATTATCGAAATTGGAAATGATAAGGGTTGGTAAGGGCATAAAAAAAAGAGAAACCTCATATAATTTGGTAGGAACGTAAAATGTTACAACCATGTTTTAAAATAATATGGAGTTTCCTCAAACACTGAAAATAGAATTCCTATATGATCTATCAAAGTCAATACTGAGTATGTATCCAAAAGAATTATTGAGGAAATATAAGCACTCCCTTGTTCAATTCAACACTATTCACAAAACCAAGATATGGAAGCAACCTAAATGACAACGGAACACTAAACAGTTGTGAATAAGAGGAGGAAATTCCCTCATCTGCAGCAATATGGATGGAACTGAAAGACATTATGCTAAGTGAAAAAAGCCAGTCACAGAAAGACAAATACTCTGTTATCTCACTTACATGTACAATGTAAAAAAAAAAATTAATCTCGTAGAAGTAGAGAGGTGGTTACCAAAAGTTGGGAGAGGGGAAGGGACAAAATGAGGACAGGGAAGATGTTGATCAAAGAGCACAAGTTTCAGTTAGAAGAAAAATGTTTTAGTGATGTATTGCACTGCATGGTGACCACCATATATAGATCAAAACATTACATTATGCCCTATATATGCATAAATATTGTCAATTAGAAACAAATAAGTTAACTTTTAAAACGTTTTTTTTTTACCATGTTTGACTTTATGCATCTACTCTGCTTTTTGCTGTGTGAGGATGTCTCATGTAGCTCCTGATTCAAAGAGGACTGAAGGAGGTGCACAGGAACTACATGCAATTTTCAACTTAAAGCCAATCCCCACTGAGTGCAACCTAAATCGCTAGTCAACCCCAAATAACCTGTGAGGAAGAAACAAATGCTTCCTGAATGGCCCTCAGGTTTATGTAAATCTGTTAAGCATTATTATTGGGACAACAGCTAACTAACATACCAATCCAGGAATCTGAAGAATTATTGAGGAATAGCAGTTGTTAGATATTGACTCCAACTTATTTTGGAGGCATTTTTTGGAAACTATTTCTATTCAACTAATGTGTCTACAAAAGTTCAAAAAGATCTAGAAAAAATATGAACTAAAGGGACTACCCACGGAGAATCATGGGAGCATTCTCTGAGAGGGAGGTATGTTGAATACATATATACAACCATAATTGGATTTTATATGAAAACATTTTATTTAGTATTAAGAGTAATGTTTAGGGGGCTGGGGTGGTGGCTCAGTGGTAGAGTGCTCGCCTAGAATGCATGAGCAATGGGTTCGATCCTCGGCACCACATAAAAACAAACTAATGTATCCACCTAAAACTAAAGATACATGAATAAATAAATATTAAAAAAGAGTAATGTTTAGATATTATGAAATGAAAATTTTACATAAACTGGAAGCCATTACCTCAGAGATGGGCTCAACATTTTTATTTTTATTTCCCCATAAATTTTGATCAAGATGAAATGGAGAAATCTCTATTCTATGAGCTAAAAGTAATTCTATGCGAGATATTATTGCTCAGAACAAAGCACACTGCTCATCCATCCTGCATCCATGGCAGGTCACACCAGGACCCTGCTGTGCCACCTAGGAAATATGGTTCACCACAGTTAAGTATTAATGGTTACATTGGCTCCATATCAAGAAAACATTTCAGTTTAAATATTCAATTATTACACTGTAGTAGTTAATCAACTGACTTCTTTTTAAAAAAAAATCACTTTCCTGAAGGTCACAACTAAGTGTAATCTAGAGTTTATTTTTTTTTATAAACATGCTTCAGAACCTAAAGTCTCCCTTCATGTCTCCTCCTGCTTTTCGCATGCTCCCTCTGTTTTATTCTTCAGTGTTCCTTCATTCTACAAAAGAGCAGTACAGGTTAAAATGGAGAAATTATGTTATATGCATTCATTAATATGTCTAAACAACCCCACTATTATGCAAAATGACAATGCACTAATACAAATGTTAAAAAGAGAGCACTGAATTTTCTTTGTATTTGTTCAATAACATTTCATAATCTATTGTACATTCATATATTTTTCTAATCATCCAATGATCTGCCTATGTTTGTCATTTGAGTCACCTTTGACAAGAATTTAAAAGGCGTTTTGTTTATATTTAACATTAAACTTTATGAAAGGAAGTAATTTATTGTTCAGTGGTGTTCAGTGGATTAGATAAAAGGAAATGTGAGAATGTGGCAACATTAAAAATAAAAGTTTATCCATAGTTAGTCATACCTGTTATTCTGATACACTTATAGTATCACTTATTCCTGTCAGTTAATTTATTTTTTTACCAAAGTTCAAGTCTTTTTCTTACATTATGTGAGATGAGAATTTTTATAATAGAATGGATTTTTTTGAGAGTCAGGAATTTTGGGAAACTATGCTAAGAAAGCTATGGCTATAATGCATCCCTTTGGGTTATATAGTAAACTTTGTGATAAAGGCATGGTTGGTTTCACAGATTATTTTCACTATAAAATTCAAATATACTCTTCCAAAATGGAGCTTTGTAATAAGAAAAAAATAGATGGTATTGTCTTTGGTGATTAAAATAATTCACTTTTATTTTTAATTGACAAATAATTGTATATATTTGTGGGATATAATGTGATGTTTTGAGACATGCTTACATTGTGGGGATGGGAAAATCAGCAAGTTAAAAAACCTGTCACTCCACATACATAATGATTTTTTGTGATGAAAATCTTTAAACTTCTCCTTTAGCATATATTCTACTCTTTAGAATATACAATGAATTGTTACAGCAATAAATCACTAAATTTTATTCTCTTCTTGAATAAGCAAAACTTTGCACCCACCTGATCAACACCTGCCCATTCCCCTGTTACCTCCCCAACCCAGCCTCTGGTAATCACCATTCGGTTTACTCTCTACTTCTATGATTCTTTTAAAATTCAATTTGTTATATATGACAAAAGAATGCATTATAATTCATATTACATATATAGAGCACAATTTTTCATATCTCTGTACACAAAGTAGAGTCACATCCTTCATGTCTTCATATATATACTTAGGGTAATAATAACCATTGCAGTCCACCATCTTTCCTACCCCTGTACCCCTTCCTTTCCCCTTTGCACTATCTAGAGTTTATTTAATCCTCCCATCCCTCCCACTCTCCGCAGCATATTGTGAATCAGCATTCTTCAGAGAAATCATTCATCATTTGGTTTTTGGGGATTGGCTAATTGCACTTAGCATTATATTCTCCAGGTCCATCCATTTACCTGCAAATACCATGATTTTATTCTCTTTTAATGATGAATAATATTCTATTGTGTGTATATATATATGCCACATTTAAAAATAATTCTTTAAGGACATTTTTTCTTTCCATACTTATTAGAGAAAAGTCATGTCATACGACATATGCTACTTTTATATTAAATATTGAAAAATTTCAAAATAGCAATTAATATGATTAACAAGTTTTTGAGAAAATTATTGTTGTTTCAATGTCATTAAACGTATCAAAAATTTATAGATTTAATACATACATATATTCTAAAATTCTCTCTAAATATATGAGAAAGATAAAATATAGTATAATTTAATGTCATTTTGTCACCAGATTTTAATTTGTTAATGCATTAAAATGTCTATTTGAATTATGGAATTTCCAAAAATTAATTATGTTTGCATGAAAAATAGGGAAAATTATAAGAAAAAATACATCCTGTGGGAGGGAAAGAATAGATGTTCAGTGGTGTTCAGTGGATTAGATAAAGGGAAATGAAGGGAAGGGATGGGGAATAGGAATAGGAAAAACAATGGAATGAATCTTACATTACTTTCCTATGTACATATATCTCAATATACCACAATGAATCTCCATATCATGTACATATACAAGACTGGGATCCTAATTAGAGTAAGATATACTCCATTTTTGTATAAATATGTCAAAATTGACTCTACTGTCATGTATAACTAATTTAAAAATACATCCTTACTTTAGCATATAATAAATCAATTTTTAGTATATTCTTTAAGATTGATTGTTAATTTCAATGTAGATTGTCAATGCATTAGCATCACATTGAGTTGTTTATATTGTTTTCCATCTCTAATGCAATCAGGTTATAAGGTAAAATATAACTTGTATTTCTGCACTGAAGTTTACAAATAAGCTAAACAATATATTTTCTATTTGATTTCAAATGTCTGATTTTAGTTGAGAGAGACCCACAGTGAGAGAGCACATTTTGCACAAACATGAGCTATTGCTTATTCATGAGTAAAATCACATGTCACCAAGTCTATAAAGTAGCATGAGCTTCAATGTACACTGACTCTTACTTCTCTGTCATGCATGGCATTCATGCACGATGGCCATGGAGGAACAAAGGGCATAAATCTCTCAACAGAGCAAATGAGTTCTCCATTTCTAATACTAAAGACATTTGGGATGTACATCTGAGTCTAAGTCAGAACGTCTCCTCAGAGAACAATGACAATTTTCGAATGCATTGAGCTACTAGGCAGTTTCTAGCCTACAACCACTGTGATGGCCTTTTTTTGTATTCTAGAAAGAATACCAAAAGAATATTCTATCGCAACAGGTCACAGGGGAAATTCTCAGTTACCTTTCAGGTAAATTTAGTTCTCTACATTACTGATAAAATTATTTCTTTGAATAAAAGAAGCCAAAGGAAAAAGAAGAGAAGGTAATCTTTCTTTGCTTTAAGTGTAATAATAAAGGGTAAATTCTAAGGCATCAATTTATTATATGCAAGTACTTGTTTTCTTTTTCTCATAGGTATTATATTGATTTTTGCCTTCCTCTTTTCTAATGATAAAAGTAGTAATTACTGCCAGTTTTTCCTAGCATTCTTGTATCATGTGACCATGATCGCATGTAGCTATTTTATATGGCTTAAAAATGAATGATTAAAAGTCTCTAAAATAATTAGAGCATCAACCACAGGGAAAACATCTATATAAAATATAGAAACATCTTTAGAGATAAAAGACTTACAAATAAGCCCAAGTTTCTAAATAAGAAAGCATGTCAGAAGTAACTCAATTATTTAAAAATCATATTACAACGTTAGCAGACAAAGGAAGTGCAGAAGATATAATAGACCTTAATTTTAGCATAGGAGCTCATGAAATCTCATTTGAAAAATGAATTCAAATTAGCTGTGATAGGAGAGCTCTCATCTGCACCAAAATAGCATGAAGGGTTGTAAGAGAAGGTAATGATTAATGGCAATGTATTGAATCACGGATTTTTTTTTTGCAAAAATTCTTCCAAAATCCAATATTTCAAAAGTACTTTAAATACCCAACTTTTCATACAACCACCTGAGATGAAAGAGAGGACAGAAGGAAGGGAGGGAGGAGGAAAGGAGGGAAAAGAGAGACAACCAGGCAGCCTTTATGTACATAGTTTCCTACACAGTTTTTTTTTAAGAGAGAGAGAGAGAGAGAGAGAGAGAGAGAGAGAGAGAGAGAGAAAGAATTTTTTAATATTTATTTTTTAGTTTTCGGTGGACACAACATCTTTATTTTATTTTTATGTGGTGCTGAGGATCGAACCCAGCGCCCCGTGCATACCAGGCGAGCGTACTACCGCTTGAGCCACATCCCCAGCCCCACCACACAGTTTTGTACTGTGAGTACTACTCCAACAGCAAACCCTAAAAGCCTAAGAGATTCATACCCTACAACAAATGTAATGTCCTTACCAATCATACCAAGAATTCAAGGACACAATAACATGGTACAGATGAAAGACATGGAGTAAGCAAAAGTTTTTGGAAACAGATTCAGAAACATAAATGGATGCACTAATTCACGTAGGAGTCCTTCCCTGGAAGGTTTGTCATCTCTTATTTTATGTACAGTCTGCAAATGCCATGTAAAATATGATGATCCATTCCATGGCAGATTAAAAGCAGCAAATGTACCAGAAGGTTAAGAGAAGTGTGCACTATAAAGGCAATGCAGGAGGTAGAAAATCTATTAAAAGCTAACACAATGTCCCAACAGCAAAATGTGTGAAGTTTCCCACTAAAGGACAAAGGGTAGGATGATAAGGAGCGCTGCCTTCTGTGTGGACAGGCAAAGATAATATTTCTAATGCTGACTCAACATTTACTGATTTACCACCAGAGTTTGGCTACATATCAGGTATGGGAAGGATCAGGATGAACAGAAGAAATTCTCACCAAATCCTTCAGGAGTCTGGGATACTGGAGATAGACTCTGGATGTATGGCATCAAGCCAGGATGTTCTGAGTCTGGAGCGTCAGTCCTTGAGTAAGTGCCTTAAGAGATCCAGAAAACTGCTGCTGACATTAGGGTATTCTGTAGATGTTGCCAATAGGGGAACAAAGTGATGTCCAATTCCTGAGGAGTTATTTGAGGGAGACAAGAGAGGAACCTAAGAGAGGAACTTGAGAGCCACCCACAAAGGGCCTATTGGGCTACCATTGCCCAAAACAGATGGCACCTTCACAGAGAAGGATCTCTAAGTAGGAGGCACCAAAGTTATAACTTTAAAAGTGGATGGCCCTGGAGTCCCACAGAGGTGGCTTTGAATCCTAGTTTAGCTTGAACATTCAATACCCAGGTTTTTCACTAGTAAAATCTCTTCATCATCTCATTGTTCTTATAATTGAATGAGATGTTACTCACATGTAGCTGAACAGTGGCTAATTGAAAATCATTTGTTTTATTATTACTTATGAAATCTGAGATGCAATCAGAGGAACCCATGAGAGGGTCTTCTGAGTGGAGGAAGCAGCAGGTAAAATGGAACCACAGGGATGCCTAATGTCTTGACAGGTCTCTGCCTCTACTGACCCCCTCAATGCACACTGTGTTCATCTTTCAAACTACTCCTCAATGTGAAAACAGAATAACAGTTTTCCATCAGAACACTTGGCATAGTAGGGGTCTAAGCATCCAAGTAGGAGTTCGGATTCCTGCCGATTCAGGGCAAGATTACAATTTTTTACATCTAGATTGCATGTTCTAAGGAAATAGAGTTCTGTCTTATTCATCATTTTGCGTCCCACATATCCTAACAAATAGGAGATGCTCAGTCAATAGTTATTCAACCAGAGAATAAATAAATGCCCAACAAACACCCTTCTCTGATCCCCATAGCATTTTTTCCAATGAAAGCATTTTAATTCAACCATGTTTGAACTATTTCTTAGGAGTTATTTTTAGAAAACAAAGCTAGAATTTTTCACATTTCAATTCAAAAAGAGCAACGGATAAAATGTGAGCACATACAAAACCAGGACTAAAATGGGACTTTTATTGGGGAGAGAGGAGAAATTGTCATTCTGTTTAGTCCTTTTTCTCAGCTTCACAAATATGCAAAAGGATTTCAGATAAGACCATAAGAAGGAGCAGGAGGGAAGAGTCTCAAGACCTGGCTTACCTCCCAAATCTTCAAGTAGAAAGCAAGATAAAGAGAAGGCAGCTGCCACTTAATGCCACCAACTGCTGATGGAAAACAGGCAGGCAGAGCACTCGCCCCGCAAAGGACCAGGCACACATTCAGAACGTGATTAACTATTCGTACCCTCGTAGAGATCAATTTGGAAGAAATCTCTTACAAGAACATGGCTCTCTAAAGGAATTTAGAAAAAGTGTGTTTCTCAGAAGAGCCACTCATGGCAAATTTTTAAGAACATAAGGCAAAGAGGAAAGGGCTCTTCACAGCTTCTCTCCAAACTCAATTCATAAAGATGCAAGGGTGCTTCACATATGAGGTATTGTATATGCTTTGGGGTGGTCACAGAGCATGAAAGGGAGGCACATATAAAGTACAATCCTTGTTGTCATAGAGATACATAACTAGTAATGAGCAGTGTGACTTTGGGAGGAGTCATGTGAGGTCATGCTGGGGAAGACTCCAAGGCAGGATTCCCACTACTGTTGGTGCTACTGTATTCTAAAACCTGAGTGAATACTAAAGAAATGGCTTTTTAAAAAATAAATGAAAGGACTTGAGCTTCCACCTGTAGCCTCCCTACTCTAGTCTCTGAGATAGAAACCAGGTGCCTGTACAGTTGTTGTTTTGTGTTGATAGATACACCCCCCAAAAGCTTGTGGGAAAAATTTTTTTGAGTTATTGCAGCTAAGGGTGGGGGAGTTGGAAACCGGGTACCTGGATCAGCCACAAAACCGTGCTGGTAGTCACGCCCACCGGTTGATGAGATTTTCTAAGAGGTGGGAGGGAAAAAGAGGGAGAAGGGGAATTGCACGGAAGATGGAAGGAGACCCTCATTGTTATACAGAAGACATGTATGATGTTGTGAGGAGAAAAAAAAAAGTGTGTCACATTAGATTGGGTAGAGAGAAGTGATGGGAGGGGAGGGAAGGGGAAGGGGGGATAGGAAGGACAGCAGAATAAAATAGGCATTATTATCTCTGTATGTATATATGTGACTGTATGACCAATGTGATTCTGCAACCTGTACAATCAGAAAAATGAGAAATTATACCCCATTTGATTCAAATGTATGAATTGTCAAGATCATTGTACTGTCATGTGTAGCTAATAAAAAAAGATATTAGATACATTTGCTCACATTAGGAATATGATGAGAATGAAATAAAATAAATGACATAAAAATGAAATTTTCAAATATCTCTTTAGTGTTATGAATCTTTTTCATGCTTTTGTGAAAACTCATTCAAGAGTACAAACAAAAGTATTTACTAAATTTTTATTTCTGTGGGTTAGACGAATGGTAAAAAAATCTTTAGGCAGCCTCAGAGGAATTTTTAAGCAATGACTTAATTGATGTTGTGCCTATTACCCTTTGAATATGTGGTTAATGCTAAAACCAACAGCTCCCAAGCCCACTGCCTTTATTAAAGATGAACCCCTAAATAGGTACTGATACTTCACAGATATTATATTCTTAAAGCACATATCATCCCAAAAAAATTCTCCTATGTTATTTGATAACTCCTGAGAAATCTAGGAGTTTCTAGGGTGGTCAACTATTCCTCTTAACAGTCCATTTACAATATCAGTAAAAGAATATTAGGTATTAGGCATCCAACTTGTCTAGATTTGCTCAAATCTGGATAGCCAGTACTTCCTGCTATGACATAGTTACCAAAGCTCATCAAATTATGCCAGTGAGACTCCATCACACAGAGACCATTACTCACATTTGGTCAATAATCAGAAACACTGCTCACAATTATTCATAGTATCTTTGAGAATCATTGTCATTCTCCCCTACAGAATGCAAAGCCCACAGGAGTTCTGTTTTGTGTAGTGTTATTTTCCCAGTCCCTAGAACACTCTTTTACATGTAGTATGTGCCTACTAATCATTGCAATAATCAAATGCACAAAGGGATTTAAGTTGCTGCTTTGAGATGGCACTGGGATAACAGTGGTTGAAGTGGAAAGAGGTCTGTGTGTCACTTATGAATAACCCTACAATCTATTCTCTGAAGGTCGCTTTTGTTAAAATGCAATTTTCTCTCCTCTCAACAAAGTTGAACACTTCTCTCAAATTTCAGGAAATCTAAACAGGATTGGGTGAGTGTCTGACATCTAATATCCACTCAACAGTCAGTAATTAAACACCTACTATATACAGCCAGTGAAGCAAACAGATGTGGACTTATTCATGACATCAAGATATGAAAATAAAGTTAATCCTGTGGCTTAGATGTAGTCTTTACAAACATGACACCCCAGATCAACTGGTTAAAAAGAAAGCAAGCTTCTGATGAAATTAGCAATTAAAGATCAAAGAGAAGCCTCTAAAACAGGGATTTAGCCACTGCTTTCATGACTGCAAAAGCCAAACGAATACTCCACCAAATTACCTTAAAACAAAATAGAAAATTTTCAAATGTCTCCTTGATGCTAAGAATAGTTTTTCATATTACCATAGTAGTTCATTCAAAATCAATGGGTACAACCAATAACATTACACATACCATAGCCTACACGTGTCATGAAACAGTTACTTTGTGAGATTATACATTTATTCTCATAAAAAGTCATTTAAATATTTCAAAATCACATTTTAATTTCCTTCAGAACTGTATTCTGTTCTTCTGAATAAATTTAAAGGATGGATTTCATTTCTGGGGTGCTGTAACATTCATTTGGAGTCCTTTATGATAAATAATATAAATAATCAAGATGGACATCAACATTTGAGCTAAGAATAAGACACAGCTATAACATCTTAGAGTTTTTATGTGGTTCATAATTTGATCGGGAAGGACAAATCCAAAACAAGAGTTTGCTGTGCTAGAGATGGACCTCAGAATCTTGCATATGTTAGGCAAGTGCTCCATCACTGAGCTACACTTTCGGTTTAGAATATCTTTGAATAATACCAATACCATTTGAACAACTGGAAATTTTATTAGGTTGGTCATTATCAGAATAAATCCCCATTGTCTAATTTAAATGTATTAGGATCTCAGTATTTTGTACTTACCATTTAAAGATACATTTCTAAAAAATAATCTTATTTCATCCACTTATTATTATATTATTTTTATCTCCTAAATAAATCACATGTAAGATGTTGCCAAAAAACTCTACATTTTGAAAAGAAACATAATTTTAATGATAGTACTAAAATACACTACAAGCAGATACCATATGCCAAAATGTAAAACACAATGGAAACTATATCTTCTATATGGTCTAGCAGGAGGGAAGATTTGACCCATTTGATCTCATCTGTGTCTTTAAATTTAATGTAGTAATATTTGGGCCACAGCTAAGTCTTTATATCATTTTCTTTAAGCTGGAAGTCTTTTCTTCCAAATAGGCATATATAGTTTGTTATGTAATTTGTTTATATCAAATCTCAGATAGCACATCTCCTTGATGTTTTAATATCATTTGAATGTTCCTTAGCAAAGAAATTTCTTTTTTAGGTGACATTTATAGAATTATAGTAATCAATTATTAAAAATATGATAACATTGTCTTCAAATAGGTGCTTATCTGTTACAAAGGATTTGTATTAAATAGAAGGTCAGAAAGGATATGGTAAGTTCAGGAGCACAAAAGTTTTGAGCAACTGTGTGTGAGAACATTAAAATGAGCTTATCACCTATCCATGGTGCAAACCAGTTCCCATAAAACTAAAAATGTTAAGATCTCAAATATATGTTCGAAATTTTACACATGACTAAAAAAGTAATTATATCCTAAAAATCAATCACAAACTTTTAAGTTTTGATATATATGCTGGAAAAAGTCATTTAGACTTGAGATTTCTTAACACAGATAAAAAATAAGATGATGTTAAAATATTGAGATATTGTGAAATAATTATTCTTTTCAAGAACATAGTTAGCATATAGAATATCACTAGAACTTTATGCTGTTAGATTATTAGCCTACCATCACTAAAATACAACAGTATTTTATAAACCAAATGTTATTTAAAGATACTTTATAAATGTAATCTTATGACTTTTAAAAATTTAAATGCTTTTAGTATATTTCAAAGCAAATTACATATCTGTCCTTTTTAAGTTTTAAAGAGGAACCAAAGATGTTCAATGTTATATGAAGGCAGGAGCTGACTTCAACCAAGTTTAGAATTGGCTCCTTCTGCTCATGTCTTGGTTTTCAACCTACATATCATGATCTTTTCTGAATCTCTGTACCAAGAAAGTCTTTGTAATAATCAAAAGGCAAAAAATTTTATTAAGAATATACACACAGTGTACAAGGCTCTGTAACTGTGCTTAAGAGCCAAAGTTTGTCAGGCCCAGAGATTTGGGAAGTGTGTTGCACCATGAACACACTCCGGCACATGGCCACACTGTGCACCACGATCACCAAGCGAGCTCTTCAGTGATCTCATTGCAGGTTTAGGGATTGGAGTTAATCCTCCACACCCACCTTGTAATGACCTGCCTGAAACTAGCTCCTCTAGAGATGAATCACACTTACCTTAGTCCAGTTAAAGAAATAGTCACTAGCAAATAATCTTGCAAGTGCTACTTTGTAATAAAACACATTTAAATATTAAATTTGGCCCCAATAGAAAGACAACTATTTAAAGATAGGGACAAATATTTAGTCAGATTCCATAATTTTTAAATCCTTGCCTACATTTAAAAAGTTCCATCCAGTTTACAAAAGAAAAAAATTAAACCACTAATCTGGTCACTGAGACTGCATTTTTCCTCATTGTTTGCCCATTTCCTTGTTATCTCCTGTTAGAAAACTATTTCTAGCATTAATTTGTTTATTCTAAATCTGATGGCAAAGAAATCTATCAGAATTATTGCCTAGACTCCCTGGTGCCCATGAATATGATTCTCAGGATATTAAGGAGAAATAGAGTTTTTGCTATTTTTGAACTGACTTGACATTAGCAGTTATCATTTAGAAACTGATGGAAATTAGCCAGTATAAGAAGGAATTCTGAAATGTAGCAGTTGACAATTAAACTCTGAGTCTGATGGTCATTAGTGAAAGCACAGTAGCTATCAAACAATACCCAAGGCAACCACTATCCATAAATATCCATAAAAAGATATTTTCATGTCCTTTTGTAACCCACACTATATTAAGCATGGAATACACAAGTGACTGCTCCTGAGCTATATCAGAGAGGAAAGGAAAGCAAAGCATTTAATGATATTACATGACTGTGCTACGAAGTGGTTTTTTTTTTTTTTTTCAGTTTAGTGGAGGATTCATTTCCATTTTGAACTCCAAGGAGGGTGTGAACCTTCCTACCAAATGTGCTGCAGAAAACTCCTTCGTTGTTATAGATCAGAGATAGAGAACTTCAGAGAGAAAAACAGCAAAACAACTATATAGCATTGCATAACCATGGCTTGCACTTCATAGAACATACTGAAGGGAATCTGGAAACTCCTTAGAAATGCAGTCATGGGTATGACCTGGATACCTCAAACAGGTAATTAGGTAGAGGTTAAGATTTAGTAATAAGAGGCCTTAAAGACAACAACAACAAAAATTCACTCAGAGCATCTCTCTAAGGCACTTAAAATCTATTCCACAGAAGTAAATGCTCTCACAGAGGAATAAATGGAGTCAATAAGCAAACAGAAAGGCTTAATTCTGCCTAGGGTAGCAGGGTGAGGGCTCATAGGTAAGCTGACACTTGAGCTGGGCTTCCAAGAATAAAAGTGATTTTTTAAATGTGTGTACAGAAAAGGGGAAGTTCCTTCCAGTTGGGGGGATGAGAAGAAAACAGGAACAACCCAGGATGAAGTGCATATCTCTTTGGAAAGGACACAGTAGGTGTGTAGAACATTTGTGTTTAGATTTTGAGAATGGTCTGAGATGAAGATGGTAAAGAAAGTGAATTCACACATAATGGTCTGGGAATATCAGGGTTAAGTTTTCTTCTGCTGGAGACAAAAAGTCTTTGAACAACTTTGAGAAGGGCACTGACATAAGCCTATCGAATCTCTGCACTACTGTGTAAGACAAGAAGCCCTATGTGGACTTGAAGTATTTATTGCTTAGGCCTAGAATAGACACATAAAAGGGACTTGCTTATTGATCAGTGAGCATCACATTGACTAATTATCATATCATTGTAACAAATCCTGGCTGACAATATGGAATACTGACTGGACGAAAGACAGGTTGAAGGCATCAGAAAGGGAAGTCACCTTGTGAACCAAGACAAGTAGCTTGTAAGGTAGATAGAACCACATTGTAAAAGTAGAACTAACAGAATTGGCAACCGTCTGGACACGTGATGGAGAGGAGAGAAAAGAATTTTGTAACTCAAATGAGCAGGTGAAAGTGACATGTCCCTCAAAGAGAAGGATAAGCCTCGAGGAGGAACTGATGTCAAGGTTTGAGGTGAAATAAAGGAAAAATTAAAGAACTGCATTTGAAATACTTTGAGTTTGAAGTACCTGTTTGACTTTCATGTGGAAACATCCAATCTGAGGCTGGAGCAAGTCAGCTAGAGATTAGCAAGCAAAGATGTTTGTTTGGCTTTGACTTGTTATCAGGAGCTGCATCTCCAACTAAATTGCAAACCCGATCAACATTTTTATATTTACCTCTTGCCATCAGACTTTAAGCATGTATTCATTTATTTGTTCTATAAATATTACTGAGCACCTACAATATGTCAGGCATCGTTTTGGGTTCGGGGAGATAGCAAATGAGAAGAGACAGTATTCCAGTCCTCATGCAGATTATCTTGCAAGGGAAGATTTACCAAAGCCAAGTAAGTAATAAACATGTAATAAAATATCAAGTAGAATAACTGCGTTGAAGAAAAATATGGAAAAGAGGGAGAGGAAGTAGTATTCTTTAAACTAAATATTTATGGTACAGTTGAGGTTTAAACCAAGGGCTAATTAATGGTTTTTCTCCTAGTGTCTCCACTGCAGATAATAGTATCTAAAAGCCCAAGTGGATTATCTGTCTCAAGGAAGAGGCCATTCAGATGAGAGGGACTGGCAGGACTTTTTAGTAAACACCCTTAATCTCTAGGTTGAGAGCTGTGACCCCAATTTATTTATAAGATAAGCATGCTCATGAGTGTGCAGAACAGTCTCCAGAAGGACCCACAGCTGTGCTGCAAGGCAGAGAACCATACGAGAACAACCAGGGTTAGACAATTTACATTTGCAACCTTGAGAATTAATTACAGTCCTTACCAGAAAATCATTTTTTTCTTTTAATCAGTTCATCTGTTTTTTTAAAGAAAAACAGTTACAAGGGTGGCAAAATAAGATTTTTTTTTGCTTTTCAGCAAGATCTTAATTATGATTTATCGTGTAGTTATACATAAAGTTAATTCAGGTGCCAAGGCACAGGGAAGCACAGAGTAAAGTGAAAGGACAGGAGAGGAAAATAAAACGTTGCCTTTTTGTCCAGAGAGAATACTCCAAGTGAACTTGCCAAGAAAAACGATCGGTATTCTATTAGTTGAGCACATTTTTTCCAACTGTCACTGAAACCATAATTTAATACAAAGAATGATGATGTAATTATGTATGCACCCATGCTGGGAATGTGTCAGAGATGTGTTTTCAAAGGTAGTTCCAAATGGCTATTATGTGAATAAATCTTACACACAAGAAATCACATCTTCCTAGACTCAAAGATTGACAACTCTGATAAACAGGTTCAAGTGTTTTAAAGCCCATCTAGCTGTTAGGATTCAGAAGTGTTCATTCATGTGCTAGGCTTGCTGCTGTAGGTCACTCACTCCAAAGGACAAATTCTCCTTTCTCAAAACATTCTTTCTCTGGCTTTCCAAATATCAGGCTGTAATGCTTTCTTCCTCTAACTGTTCCTTTGCTGTTTCTCTGTAAGCTCATTCCCTTCTACCCAGCCTATAAAGGTTGACATTCCCCCAGTTCATTCTAAGTCTGCTTCTTTCTTCATATCAAGCCCTCTTTAGGTAGTTGTTTCATTAGTTTGTTCATTCATTCATTCAACAAATAGGTATAGAATGAATGCCTTCTGTATGTCAGCACTGTTCCATGCATTTGAGATACATCTGTGAACAAAACATTAAATTCCTGTCTATGAAGAATTTATACCGTAGCAGGCTTTGATGACTAAAATATACTTTTAGCCCCCAAGTTTGTATCGTTAGTCTCAACCTATTCTCAGAGTTCCAGATTCTCCACTTGGAGGTTTTGGATGCACCTCAAATTCACCATGTTCCAAATGGAACTGATCAGGTGGCAGGTAAAATTATAAGTAGTATTCTTCACCTCAAAAATGACATCGACTTCCTTCTATTTGAAAAAAAAAAAACACAGATGTGGGAGCAATCCCTCTTCTGCCAGCTTCATTCATAGTTACCAATCCATTCCGCTCCAATTCCACCACCATCATCTCTATCTAGACTGCTTCAGCTCTCTGAACCCACTTCTTTTCTACTCCAATTCTTCACAGCCAGAAGATGTTTTTAAAATGCAAATATGATCCTGTCAACCCCTTTAGGCTAATGAACAAAACCCTTCACAGAGCCCATCAAGCCTGACATGACTTGGCTTCCTTCACCTCTTTCATCTTTCCACATGCTGCTCTCACGATTACTCTTCAGTTTTAGACAAAAGTTTTTCTTTCAAATTCTCAAATATGCTGAATACTTTCCAAATATAGACTCCTATACACATGCAGACTCTTCCCTTAAACTTTTTTACATGTGATTAGCTCTCATTTAACCTTTAGTTTTCAGCCAAAAGGTCACCTCCTCAGAGATATTATACTTGTCTGCTATTGGTGTCACAACAACAATAACAAAAAACAAATAAAAATCAGTCTGGGTGCCCCCAAACAGCACACATTTATTTTCTCACAGTTCTGGAGGCTGGGAGTCCAAGATCAAGGTGCAGATAGGATTAATCTCTCTTGAGGCCTCTTTCTTTGATTTGTAGATGACCCTCCTGTCACTGTGTCCTCATGTAGCTTCTTCTATATATAAACACATCCTCCACACCTCTTCTCTTTAGAAGCAGGGACCAGTCCTATTGGATTAGGGTGCTACCATTACAACCTCATAACTTCATTTAACGTCCTATATCCAAATATACTCACATTGGGAATTAAATGAATTTTTAATTTTTTTTGGGGGGGAGACACACTTCATTCCATAAGAGAACCTTCCCCTAGCTCCCCAGGTGAAAGTATAATCCCTGTTATGTTTTCTCTTGACATCCAGAGTTTGTTACAAACTCTCCTGAGTTTGTAATAATCAACAGTATTTACCATGAACAAGATCTGGACCCTTCCTACCTCTATGATCTAATCTCCTTCCATTCTTACCCTCACTCACTTCATTTCTCTTGCTAATATGCCAACATGTCAGGTATTTCCTGCCTCTTCTCTGAGCAGGACAAAAGCTTTTCAATCAGGTCTCTGTTCAAATATCACCCCCTGGTGAGGCCTTCCCCAACCACTGTGTCTTCAAACATATTATCCTAAATACTAAAACTTTCTACATGTCCTTGCACGGTTTTATTTTTCTTTATAGTATCCCATGCCATGATGATTTCTATTGTTTTTATATTTGTATATCACCTTATCTGCTACCAGAATAAAAGCCCATCTCAATGGGTTTAGGCAGTGTGTCTTACAAGTCTAGACCAGATCCAGAACTCAGGGAGCACTCAATACATATTTTTTGAATGAATTAACAAATGTGTTTATTTGTATGATTAGCTGGTTCCTATTTGTTTGCTTCACCAGATTCTAATCTTCATAGCACAAGAAGAATGTCTGGTTTGCTCACCAGTACCAGGCACATAAGACCCAGTGTCAAATACATAGTATGGTTTCAGTGAATATTTGCTGAATGAATTTTTTAAAAAAGCAAAAATAATGAAAGTTTATAGAAAACATCTTGAAATAATTTGCAGAACATGAAGAGAAGTTGTAGCATTTCTAGCTATTTCACAATTCATTTTGGTTTAGCAGGGGTACGCCCTCAGTTTAAGCATATTTTTTCTGGGCCAAATCTCTGTTAGGGACCATAAAACTGCCATCAAAGTGCTATGAAAATTATAGGAGAGACAGAATAACAGTATTTTTATTTCTAGAAATATTTCCCCTTCAAGGACCAAGTATAATCCCAGATTGTTATTTATATGGATGACACTGAAGTTCACCAATGAATGGGATACCAGGACCAAATTATTTGAATGTTTTGTGTAGATTGAAATAAATGTGTTAAAAACAAAGCAATAAAAGCACAAATTTGGAAAGCTTCCTACCCTAAACTAAATATTACTAAGAAAGTAGATGTTTGTATGCCTATTATTATTATTATTAAAAAATCTTAAAAATAAGGAAAACTAATCAATATTATAACAAATTTATTATTTGGTATTGGTCAAAAAGAGATGCAATTCAATTAAAACTGTATATGTTGCATTTGCATTCTTACAGAATTGTGTTTGTTCTCTTCCAAAGACCTTCACAGGAATCTGAGTACTTGTTGAAAAGTGCATGAACCAAAAGGTAAAAATATCTATTGCCTTTTCATTTATTTCTCAACCTAGAGAAAAGGGGAAAAAGTATTTGCTTTATTAAACAAATTAGCTCAAATATAACTTTTTTTCTTTTTGCCAAAGGGTAAATTTCCAAATTAGTTCTTATCTTTAAGAACATATAAAAGAAGTTTCAATTTTTTTCCAAAATTTTTCTCTATTTCTTTCCATTTCACGTCTTAATACATACAAAATATGTCTTAATATGAACAACTATTTGGGAAAAAAATAAAATACATAAATGTTTTGTCATTTAATTGTAATTAGAATCTAAGTAAATACATTGGTAACAAAACAAAACCACAATCTTAGAGCAGGCAGTTGTATGAATAAGAAAGAGTAAAGACTGATGAACAACCCAGATTATAGAGTAAATTTAGCAAGAACAGGATAGCTGCTTATCACAGGATTAAGATGGTCCCTCTGTGTTTTGATAAATACAGTATAGAGTTAGTTTGAATTTTTTCTGTTGGAAGCCAAATGAAGGTTTAAAGAACTAAGTTTTCAAATCACATCTAGATATCTCTGGAACATTTTTCTGATCTTCTTTAAGAAGAAAGACAGAAGAAGGAGGAGAAGAACGAGGAAGATTAGAGGGGGAAGGGGAGGGGAGGGGAAAGGAAAGGGTTGGGGAGAGAATGAGGAAGAGAAAGAGGAGAAGGAGAAAATATATAAGATCTTCCATTGCTTACACTCAAATTCAACATCCATTTAAGCAGGATTTCTTAGCCTTGGAACTCTTGACATTTTGGAGGTTGGGGATAACTGTCTGTTGTGAGGCTGCCCTGTGCACTAGCAGATGGTTACCTTTAGTAGCATCGATGGTTTCTGTTCACTAGATGCCAGTAGAAACTCATTTGCAGTTCTGATAATCAAAGATGTCTTCAGACATTGCCAAATGTGCCCCGGGGGAGTCAAAATCATTCTTAACTGAGAACCACTGACATATAATTTTCATAATGATCTTTGTAATCTACTAATTTAATGTGCATTACTGAGCACCTGTGTCTCTTTGTGTTCTATGTGGGCAGCAACAGAAGACAAAGTCATGGATTCTTCTCTTAAAAAGAAGGGTCCAAAAATTTAAAAATAAAAAAGGAGTCCATGGTAAGTAACAATATTATCAGACTACAATGGAAGACCTTATCAATGAATCTAAATGTCCCCTATTGATAATAGATATTTCAATGATTCAGAGACTGTCCATAGTAGTGAGGAGCCCTTAGCAGCTGGACCACAGATGATGGGAATAATTAAGAATTAAGGATGGGAATTATATTTTTAGAACTGATGAAAGAGAAATGGAGGGGAAGATATGAATCTTTTTAATTTTTTTCTATTTTAATTTATTTTTTTAGTATTTGATTACAGATATGCATAATATTGGGGTTCATTTTGATGTAATTATTCAAACACAGAATAGGATTTGCTCCAGTTCAATCCCCAATACCTCCCTTTTCTTTCCCTTCCTCTTTCCCTATTCCCCTTCCTCTACTCTTACTAGTCTTCCTTCTATTTATTCATCATTATTTAATTAGTGCCCTGTAGATATACATAAGAGTGAAATTCACTATGCTATATTCACATATGTACATAGAAAAGTTTGGTCAGATTCATGCCACTGTTCTTCACTTTTCCTGTCCCATCTCCCTCCCCCTCAATCCCCTGTCTCTAATTCACTGATCTCTCTGATATATTCATGGGATTTCTTTCCCTTAGGTTTTTTTTTTCTTTTTCCCCCCACCATCCTTATTTTGGTCTAACTTCCACATATGAGAGAAAATATTCAACTCTTGATTTTACTTAACTTAGTGTGATGTTCTCCAGTTTCCATTGATTAACCAGAAAATGCCGTAATTTCATTCTTTATGGTTGGATCTGACCTGGAAGTTCTGAATCTTAAAGACAGAAGAACTACAACTTGGGAGCTGAGTTTGGGTAAAAGGCCAGGTTAGGACCAGATTCTTGAATATGCTAGCTGATTACACAAAGCCAGCATAGTCGAATGCCGACTATGGACCCTGAAGACGTGTCCACCTGCTCTAGTGGAAACAAAATCTTTTTCATTCAGATTTATTAAGATGTTCTGTGTCTGCTTAATGATTAAACATTCACATATAAAATTATAATTGATATCTAGCTAAAATTCTATCCTAAATTAGTTATTATCAGACAAATGTATAATTTAAATTCTAGGAGATTCAAGGATCATGGAATGAATTGAACACTTAAGCATTTTATCTTAGCTATAATTTTTCTCAAGAGCTATTTTTGGATGATTTTCAATATTTTTAATTTCACTTAATAAACATAAACTTCATATCATATCCTACTGAATCAAGGTATAAAGTATGTCACTTTAAAATAATTCCTAGATAGATATAGATAAACATAGATATATCCCAGAACTGGATAAAACCTGAAGATAGAGATTAACAGTCACATACAGAACACTTCTATTTCCAAGATAAATTGATACTGATCTTTCTTAATTTAATTAAGACCTCCTGCCTTTACATTTAAAGGAATATTCATCAACACAGTTCTCTAGTGGGACAGGGCACATTTATGAGATGCAAAAATTTGCATTCAGTAATGGAAATGGTTAATACACTTAAAAAGCCAGTGGCTTTGGTAATATGCATGAAAATCTTAAAAGTTTTTATGAAGTAGCTAATTGTCATTCCCACTGGAGACCTTATATGACTATGTTAACTAGACGTCTCTGTCCTTGGCATGGAAGTCAAGAAACAATTAAGTTAACAAATTTTCCCTAAAAGTATCCTAAGTATAATACAGGTAGAGGGATTATGTTGGTGTAGGTGTCTTCATATTATAAATATGAATGAACATAGAAAATTTTTGCATGTGGCTCTAAGAGTTGTTCTTTTTGACAAGGGAACAGATAAATATGTACTTTATAATTAATGGTGGTGTGGATTACTGTAGAAAGCTATTCTGTATTTTTCTTTTTACAAGCATTTGCAGTAGTCATATTTCCCTTGGTGAATTATGCTTTGGCTTAATGCATCAAGAGGAAGGCACCTTGATGCTTTCAAGGCTATCATGACAACATTTAGGTTGCCACATGAGGAATTAACTAAAATAGAGAATCTATTGCTTAAAGGAGTTAATAATGCTTTCTCATTAACTTAATCTAATATCAAAAAGTAATTTAGGCATAGAAAAAATAAGAAAAAATGGTTATATACTGATATTCATAAACTGATTAAAACTTGTTTATATATATACTCACATATGTATTCAGATATGTACTCATATTTTTTAACTACAAGTATATGCATTCATATGACTATAACATACACACATACATACATATGTAAAGTAAATTAAACAAGCTTCTCACACAGTAAACATTTGTCAAATATGTATTTCAAATTAATTTAGGCAAACATAATAGTTAATTTTAATAGTTTTCTATTCTTTTGTTCAACTTTTCACACCAACTTTTTTTTTGTAAGACAATACCTAAAAAAAATTTAAAAAATCTTGAACTAGACTCTGTATATATGTATGTATGTATATAAATATTTTAGAATCCACCAGAAGTTCATGGGCAAAGTAAGGCTGATCTCTATGTGCTTTTGCTATATTCCTTATACACATCTACATGTTAAATACTTCTATTGCATTTTTTTTTATTGTGGGTTGTTCAAAACATTACAAATTTCTTGACATATCATATTCCACACTTTGATTCAAGTGGGTTATGAACTCCCACCTTCACCCCATACACAGATTGCAGAATCACATCAGTTACACATCCATTGATTTACATATTGCCATACTAGTGTCTGTTGTGCTCCGCTGCCTTTCCCATCCTCCACCCTCCCCCCTCCCCACCTCTCCCCTCCCCTCCCCTCCTCTCTCTCTACCCCCTCCACTGTATAACCCTGAGGGTCTCCTTCCATTACCATGCAATTTCCCTTCTCTCTCCCTTTCCCTCCCACCTCTCATCCCTGTTAAATGTTAATCTTCTTCTCCTGCTCTTCGTCCCTACTCTGATCTTAGTTACTCTCCTTATATCAAAGAAGACATTTGGCATTTGTTTTTTAGGGATTGGCTAGCTTCACTTAGCATAATCTGCTCTAATGCCATCCATTTCCCTGTAAATTCTATGATTTTGTCATTTTTTAATGCAGAGTAATACTCCATTGTGTATAAATGCCACATTTTTTTTATCCATTCGTCTATTGAAGGGCATCTAGGTTGGTTCCACAGTCTTGCTATTGTGAACTGTGCTGCTATGAACATCGATGTAGCAGTGTCCCTGTAGCATGCTCTTTTTAGGTCTTTAGGGAATAGACCAAGAAGGGGAATAGCTGGGTCAAATGGTGGCTCCATTCCCAGCTTTCCAAGAAATCTCCATACTGCTTTCCAAATTGGCTGCACCAATCTGCAGTCCCACCAGCAATGTACAAGTGTACCCTTTTCCCCACATCCTCGCCAGCACTTGTTGTTGTTTGACTTCATAATGGCTGCCAATCTTACTGGAGTGAGATGGTATCTTAGGGTGGTTTTGATTTGCATTTCTCTGACTGCTAGAGATGTTGGGCATTTTTTCATGTACTTGTTGATTGACTGTATGTCCTCCTCTGAGAAGTGTCTGTTCAGGTCCTTGGCCCATTTGTTGATTGGGTTGTTTGTTCTCTTATTGTCTAATTTTTGAGTTCTTTGTATACTCTGGATATTAGGGCTCTATCTGAAGTGTGAGGAGTAAAGATTTGTTCCCAGGGTGTAGGCTCCCTATTTACCTCTCTTATTGTTTCTTTTGCTGAGAAAAAACTTTTTAGTTTGAGTAAGTCCCATTTGTTGATTCTAGTTATTAACTTTTGTGCTATGGGTGTCCTAGCATTTATTCACTTATAGCTCTCTTTACTCTCTCTGTACTGTGAATCTCTGAGGATTGATAGCTATAATTCATCTCTTCATTATGAGTGTCTACCACAGTTTCTGGGAAAGAGGAAACACAAAGAAATCTCTAACAGATGAATGATAACATAATTTTTATCTTACTTTAAAAAAGACATTTTAAATTTCAATTGCAATAAGATATTTGATAATATATGAAATTTACCAGATTCCTGAAACTTATGCAGGAAATACCCTTTCCATTTCACAGTTTTTACTTGGTATATTCATGTTTCCGCTTTAGTAAGATCATAATAGCTATATTTACAATGACCAATAAGGTGTTTCTGTTTTGAACCATTCAACAATTCATATACAAAGAGAAAATGCAACTACATTATGAGTGGCATTTTAACTAAACTTAATTTTTATAATGTTTAATATTTCTGATTTCTGCTGTCACATTTAACCTAAATTTCAAAGTAAATTAAACAAGCTTCTCACACAGTAAACATTTGTCACATATGTATTTCAAATTAATTTAGGCAAATATAATAGTTAATTTTAATAGTTTTCTATTCTTTTGTTCAACTTTTCACACCAACTTTTTTTTTTGTAAGACAACAATACCTAAAAAAATTTTTAAAAATCTTGAACTAGACTCTGCATTTTGATAATATGTTTCAGTGAATTTGAGCCTGTCGACACTAAACAATATAACAAATTATCTCCCAGATTGAAGCAATTTAGGTATAAAACCTGACAGGTAGTTTATGTCAATTATCAAGGAGTTAATAATATCAAGGTGTTAATATCAAACTACATTTGATAATTGCTTTGAAAATTCTCCCCCACCTTATTTTTTTAAAAAGGAACACAAAATCTTATAGGAAAAAAATTAGATTTTACAAATTTTCATTTTTTATTGTCTATATTTTATTAAAAAATCCTTTGACAGTAAAACCTTTAGGCTTATTTTTAAGAATTGTTACACAAAAATGCAACAATACTTCAGTTTGAACCTAAACTTTCCTCTTTTTAAGAACCTAAACTTTCCTCTTTTTAAGAAAGTAGTCTCCACAAGGAAGTAACTAGTGTTTCTTTTACTCTGTAGAGGCAATTCTACCATTTATACCTTGGCAAATGCAGTCTGTCCTATTCATACTTGTTAAACATCGAGAAAAGTAGTAAACTGACTGTATACAAGCATATTTATATTCTAGCTTTAGCATCCGCTGTTTAGCCTAATTGATGACAGACCCACAAGGAATTCTGATGAAGCAGAATATCTGCGGTCACAATTTGTCCTATAGATTAAGGTGAATAAGTAATCAGTACACCTCCAAAAGCATGTCTCAAGAATACCACGTACTCCCTATAAGGCTGAGAGACGGGATTGGACAAAAACCAAGGGAAGAATATCAGGTGAGAGAAAAAAATCAAGCAAATGCAGTAACGAACAGAAATCCCTGGAGAAATACTGACTAGTTCAGTTTATTTGGAACAAAGACACCATGAAAAAGTCAATCCAGAAATAACATGAAAGGCAGGCTAAGCTATTATGAAGGCAGTGGGTTGCTTCTAAGTTTTGGAACTGAGGGGTACATGATAAAACTACTGTAATACGTTTTCTGTAAGTCATTTATAGACTTAATGCAATAGCATTATAATCATTTTAAAATCAAAAAGAAAAAGGAAAAGAAATAGCATGTTCTATGTATTATTACTTAATCCAGAGATATACAATGAGATAAAGATACAGAAAGATCAAATAATACCATTTCATGTTTTAAAAGAGTTCTAGTTACAGAATGGATAACTCAATCAATAACGGGGCAAAGAAACCAGAAGACAATTCTCAAAAGAAGAAATATGCACAGTCAACAAGTATGTGAAAAAATGTTCAACATATCTAGCAATTAGAGAAATGCAAATTAAAACTATACTGGGATTTCACTCCAACAAGAATGGAAATTATCAAGAATACATGTAATAGTAAATGTTAGGGAGGATGTGGGGAAAAGAGAAAACTCATACATTGTTGGAGAATGCAAATTAGTGCAACTCTGAGAAGCAGTATGGAGATTCCTCAAAAAATCAGGAATGAAACCACCATTTTACCCAGTTATCCCACTCCTCAGTATATACCCAAAAGACTTAAAAATCAGCACACTACACAAGCACATCAATGTTTAAAATAGCACAACTCATAATAGCTAAGGTATGAAATTAACCTAGAAGACAATCAACGGATGAATGGATAAAGAAAATGTGGTATACATACATAATGAAATATTACTCAGCCATTAAGAAGAATGACTCTGTGACATTTGCCAGTAAATAGATGGATCTGCAGACTCTCATACTAAGTAAGCCAATCCCCCCAAATCAAAGGACGAATGTTCTCTCTTATGTGGATGCTAAACCACAACAAGGGGTGGGGGTAGAAGTTCAGTGGATTAGACAAAAGCAAATAAAGGGAAAGGAGTGGGGATAGGAATAGGAAAGACAGTGAATGAATCTGACATAACTTTCCTTTGTACATATATGAATACACCACAGTGAATCTTACTATCCTGTACATCCACAAGACTGGGATCCTAATTAGAATAAGATATATTAAATGCTTATATAAATATATCAAAATAGATTCTACTGGCGTGTATAAATTTTAAAAAGTGAAAGTTATGAAAAGAAACTCTGCAAAAATACTTTCTTATGCCCAAAAGAAAGAATTTTACGTTTTATATGAAAAGAAATAAAATTGCATCATTTACGATAATTTTTCAGAAAAGCTAAGATGATATTTCTAAAAAGCAAAAACAAGGTGTATGGACAATTTAAGCTCATATTATATTTTCTTTTAATTAAGAAGGCACTCTCAAATTATAAAATTGTTATCAGATTTCATTTTACATGTGATTTTATTTTTTGCAAAATTCTTAATATATTATACTAAGTGAAGAAAGTCATTCTTACATTTGCCTAAAAGAATTTATTAAGCATATCTTGCATGAATTCCTGCAGGGTTCTCACTGGGAAATTAGGGGGAAAAAAGAAGTTTATAAAGGCATAAAAAGAACATGAATGTTGTGAATGTATTATGTAAGAGCTTAAATAATGAACTTGAAAATAATTCAGTTTTGTCTTTATGAGTTTTAGAAACCATTTTTAAAAATTAAATTTCACATGATTCCACTATCACTCCATAAACATCAAGAAATAATTTTCTAACATTTGTGATTATGTATGTACAAATAAGTAAACAGGAAATAATCTTCTTTTAAAACCTAATTAAAACATATCTGAAACTATTGAATAAAAATTTAAAAATTTAAAACAATACCTCATGTGCAATTATCAGAATTCAGAGAAGTAAGTTACGATTCACTTTTATTTTCATAGAAAAATATGTTTGGGGCCTATTTTAAGACATGCAAAAATGTAGCATAAATATTAACATTTAAAAACAGGCACAAAATCATTTATTGAATTTTCCTTTTTTAAACCTTATTTTGAGAGAAAGTCTCCTAGAATGAGCAGTTTTAAAAGTTTCATAGGAACAGTAAATATATCAAATGTCCTCATCCTAGATAACGACTTCCTTTTCAGACCCTTGTACAATCTTAAAATTTAGCTGAAAATTAAAGCACATATTACAAACAGAATTGGATAAATGGAAAACATGTTTTTTAAAAAAATCAGACCAAATGAGAAAATATCTAAAAATGCTGACATGCAATACATCTAAACCACCTGAATTTATTGCTTTATAGACTGAGCTGATTTGTCTGCAAATGCTTCTTTGTAAGAATTTTAAGTTTGGGTACCTTAGCTCTGGCCAAATAAAATATTTTTAAAGTAATGGTTTAACTAGCTATTTTCAGTCCTTTTGGTTTTGTTGGATTGGTACCACATAATTCTTATCCCTCAAAAATTAACAATCTCCTGGGGGAAACAGACATTTAACAAATAATTACAAAACAAGGCATAAGTGCAATCATCAAGAGATGCCCAGGGCAGAGGCAAGTGCTACCTAAGGAATATCTTCAGGAGGTGATATGGAGCTGGGATTAAAAGGAGAAGTTAGAGTAAATGGAAAGAGAGATTTAAGGGCAGCATGGGCAAAGGCAGATGGCTGGGAAGAGCAAGACAACACAACAAGTCCAAAGGTAGCTAGAATGGAGTTTAGAGTCTGAGGTAGAGTGCATGGAGAAATGAGGGCTGCTCCTGTCCACAAGGGGTGTAGTCTGACCTGATTAGAGCTTGTCCTCTGGCCTGCTAGTTGCAGGGGGCCAATGCAGGTCTCCAGCAGGGGGGTGACATCTACAGATCTGCATCCTAAGTAGACCACCCTGTGGTTGTGCAGAGGACAGAATGGAGCGGAACAATCCAGTAGGAGACTGGGAGAGAGTTGAATAGGGCCTAAGGCAGGTCAGAGATGGCAATGATGGAGAAGACGAGAAAGATTAGTAAAATATTTTTTAGAAAAATCAACACTGAACCCAAGAAAGGGAAGAGACTGGACACTTGAAATGATAATAAATATGAATGATTCCACCTGGATCTGCCAAAAGTGTTGCTTCATGGAGTGAAATCATTCTGTAAAGTCACATTTTTTTTTTTTCATTTGCAGTAAATTCTGGGGAATTGTACACAACCTGATAATCGGAACCTATGTTTGTGTTGAAAGTTCTATGTGAACAGGTCACACGTAGAGGACAGGGGAGAACAACATCACCGCTTATCTGATGCTGTGCAGTCCTCAGGCTGAGTTTTAAAGTATTTCCACAGAGAGTAGAACCAAACAAAGGGAGTTTTGTTCTTTGAAATTTGAAAACACATCTTTCTCTACTTGAACCATAGCTATTTATTGCAACATTCCAAGAACTTAATACTTTTTTATCAATTGCAAAAAAAAGTACCTGTTTCCTAAACCCTTTCATATGCTCCTGAAGAAAAAAAAAAGAAAGAAAAAGGAACCTGTATTTCCGTAAGCTTAGCCAATAACTCAAAAATGCCCATGTTATTTCCCTTGAGCCACATGAATTGGTGATTGTATTTGGCTTCTACCTTTTATCCCAGCAGCCCTTCACACTGCTAAACAGATTTTCAAATTTTATCTTTGCTCAACTTCACCCTCATAATGTATCTTTATTGAAAAGTCATTTGTTTTGTGCATGTTAACTCTCCTCTGAAAGGGTATTCTAGGACATGTACAAACTAAGACAAATGACAAAAAAATAATTTGTATTTCCTTTGAATTACTGTATTCTATAATATTAATGTGCTGTGGGAAAAATTTTAACAATTTGTTGAACATTCTCTGAAATCGTGTAATGTAACACAGAATTTATTGGCTTCATCAAAAACCAGCCCACAAGACTTTTTATTTTCTTGATATGCAGGAAGCACAAAATTATTCCTAGCTAAAAAATGTATACTACTATTTATAAAACTACCAATTTTTTTTTACTAATTTTGAGTATATTTGTAAATGTGATATTATTATATTTGGAACTTAACTTTTCAAAAGTTGAAAAAAAAGTGTCTGAAGCTGGAGTATAAAGCCTTAAACATTATGTACTCTTCATTCAGCCTTTGCTCAACTACATTAAAAAAAAAAGCAAAAACCCTGACCAATTGCTTTGTTAAATTTTCACAATACAAAAGCTTTAATTGAAGTTTTTTTTTTTTTTTTTTTTTTTTTTTTTTTTT
>NW_025999982.1:34258054-34267950 GCF_001458135.2 Marmota marmota marmota | reverse complement strand
AAAAAAAATGTGGCATTTATACACACAGGAGTATGACTCTGCATTAAAAAATGACAAAATCATAGAATTTACAGGGAAATGGATGGCATTAGAGCAGATTATGCTAAGTGAAGCTAGCCAATCCCTAAAAAACAAATGCCAAATGTCTTCTTTGATATAAGGAGAGTAACTAAGAACAGAGTAGGGTCGAAGAGCATGAGAAGAAGATTAACATTAAACAGGGATGAGAGGTGGGAGGGAAAGGGAGAGAGAAGGGAAATTGCATGGAAATGGAAGGAGACCCTCAGAGTTATACAAAAGTAGATAGAAGAGGAAGTGAGGGGAAAGGGAAAAATAATACAAGGGGGACAAATGAATGTCAGTAGAGGGGGCAGAGAGAGAAGAGGGGAGGGGAGGGGAGGGGAGTGGGGATAGTAGAGGACAGGAAAGGCAGCAGAACACAACAGACACTAGTATGGCAATATGTAAATCAATGGATGTGTAACTGATGTGATTCTGCAATCTGTATATGGGGTAAAAATGGGAGCTCATAACCCACTTGAATCAAAGTGTGAAATATGATATATCAAGAACTATGTAATGTTTTTGAACAACCAACAATAAAAAATTAAAAAAAAATAAAAATAAAAAAAATAAAGTTTAGCTCTTTGTTGTACTATTTTACTGTTATGAGTAAAATTAATTAAGAGACACCTAGCAGTTGGTACTGGCTGAAAACCACATAATCAGATATTGTAAAAGCAGGCACTGCTTAAACCTGATAAATCTTAAAAGAACAAAACAAACAAAAAACCTCAGTGGGAGAGAGTTAAATGGGCCTGAGTAAGAACTATGATCATAGGAATGAGGTTAATCATGGCAGAAACTGTTTGAAAAATTTGGAATATGTTAAACTGAAGCAAAATTGTTACAACTATTTAGCTTTTGGAGTGCAGATAAGGAACTGGACCCCGAAACCAAACAGAAATCAATTTGCACCTCAGATCTGCCAATTACCGCCAGTTAGCTGCCTGAGGTAACTGTACTTTTAAGAATTAGGATAACAATAGTAATGTCTAAACATAATAACAATATGACAAAATATAACTGCCCTGATTACCAAAATAGCTGGTATTAATATCTTACATTTACTGAGTGTTTATGCTGTTTCAAGAGTTTTATGTAAATGAACTCATTTAGTCCACAAGCCTTTGAGATGGATCTGGCTCTTATGCCCTTTTTACAGAAGAAGAATTAAGAAATAACTAATTATGCATGAAAATTAAAGTGGGTTGCATGGAAAGCATAATGCCTAAAACACAGATTTAATAAATGTTAACTATTTTGCTCACAGAAATTTAAACCAATGGTGTAGTAATGAATAGTACTCCAAAATAAGAATACTTAAGCCTGATCAAAATTATGCTAAGTTTTCAAATTAATCAAAGTTCAAATTAGTCATTTCATCTCAACATAAACCAAAGTAAGTGGTAAGAATGAAAATTACGTGGTTTAAGGATTCTTAAATTAAATAAAACTTCAACTCATCAAATTATAAATTCTTGAGATTAACAGAGCCATCATCTGTTCTTCAGTTGGGGTGTTTATATAATTCACAACAAAATGGAAGGTTTGGCAATCTTTTAATTAATTGACTTGATATAAGTAGCTAAGGAGGATAATATAACTCCCATAGCAAAAACAAAATTTTTGACCTAAATCATAAATTTGGGGGATCAAGAAAAAAAGAAAGTTCTTACTCAGCTGACATGAATAAAAGAATTATTATACTCTCTTTGCTCACTGGAGCATTTTGTAAATTTCTAAATGATAGTTTGTCAGCATTTAATCACTGATCGAATGTTTTAATCATTGTTAATTTAAATGCAAGTTCATATTATCTGATAAATACTATCTCATATGAAAAAGAAGTCTAGAGCAACTTTTCTTTGTTTTCCCATCTTATTCCTTAAAAGTAGATCTGAATCTAAAATTTCAGAGATTCTACCTGATTTCTGTCTTAATACCTGATCTAGATTTTGCCCATTATTGCATACTCTTAACTCTAGTTTTTCCAAAGAGCCATCCTTACGTACAAGTTTTAGCCAAAACAGTGTTTAAATGGGTGCCTTCTGCCACTTCCAATAAGAAATCAATATGCTCTTTAATTATGATATTGTGTTATCATTAATTTTATTTGGCCTTTTTAATTATAATAAAAACTAAGAACAAATAAACAAAAAACAACCATAATTCTATTCCCTGAATATCATGGAACCTTTGTTCTTTCATTTATATAAACACCTGTCAACATGTTCAGATAGTGCTTTGAGAATCCCCTAATTGCAACATAAACAAAAACAAAAAAATATGTAAATGTGTTCATTTTTAGCGATGCTTTACACATTTGGGTTTTAAAACAAAGACTAACTTTTTCCTAAAAATATTTTGACTTCAGTAATTTTTGAGCAGAAATTGATCTACAGATATCTATGAACACACTTTTAAAAAGAATTTTGCTTTATCAACATTTATACATATTTAGTGGTACATCTTCATATTTTGATATGTGTACACACTGCAAATTAATCACCATAAAAACCAATTAATATGCTCATTTGTCAACTATTCCTCAATAAAACTGAAAAGAACCCCTTTAATAAAACAGATAAAAGGTGACCGCTGTGACTAATAAAATGGTTCAAAATGCAAACATCAATGTAAAACTGAAGTAACTGTATCCATGTCTTAAAACTTTATTTTGTGTTGATAATTTTAGCAGTCAGCATCAAATATTTCTTAATCACCTCCTGCTTTATTTTTCACACAAGTCTAAGAAATCTTATTTTGTTATAAGTTTCATGACTCTTAAATTCATCTTGGATTAGTTTATTTTATCACCCTCCCTTGGCTTTCTTTGCCTATGGTTTAGAGAAAAGTGCTTTTTTGAAAAAAAAATCTAGAATTTCTATTTCAAATTTCAGCAGAAGAAACCACTGAAATAAACCAAGCTGTGGCCCACCATGAGTTAACAGATTGTATAACTATCTAACATGGTTGTCCCCCCGACCCCTGCATCCCACTTGTTCCCTCCACAATTCAAATAGTGCCTAAAAATGCATAATTGGTAAGATCTTTGGTGAAAATAAATGACCTGTTAAAACAAGCATCCTATTAGAGCTATGGAATCAATGCTCTCTGAAATACTAGTTCACAGGGAAAATGTGAGTCAGTGATTCTGAGTTAAATGGAATCAAAAAACTAAACACCAGCCAGTTAGGGTGGTGCATACGTGTGGAGGCTGAGAGAATGCTTAAGCTCATTCCCTGGACAACATAGTGAGACCCTGTCTCAAGCAAGCAAGTGACAAGAAAAAAACCTAAATACTGTTTGACTTTAATGATTACCTGATTTAACAGTTTCAAAAAATAAGTTAAAACAATATTACCTCAGCTTCACAGTGATGATCTTGGCAAAATATGGAAGTAAATCACGACTACAAATAGGTATCAAGCTCTGGAAGACTGAATGGTAACCTGATTATCCTCAGCATCCTCAGCTTCAGTACATCTTATCATAAAGTTATCAATTATTATCTGGTACTGAAGTGTCAATCACTATTCAGTGCTAATTTTATTACCTTTTGACCTACAGATATGCCTTTCCTCTTTATGCAGTAGATGTACTTTTAAAGAATGAGAAAAAAATAAATTTGCCATACTGAATCATATTTAAGGTGCTATGGGTTTTCCTAAGTAACGGTATTTCCCAAAGTAAATCCAAATACACTCCTATTTTAGAAAAATCCTAAAAATATGCTTTGTATTGTTAAGTACATGTTTTAACACACCAGATTTTTCTAAAGCAGAGAACGCCCTAGATAACACAAATTTATTTATCTATTAATTTTTCAACCATCAGATTGTATTTAATATAGTAATGGAGAATAGTTTATAACATGCTATATAATGTTACTATCTGACATCTTAGAGCACCAATTTTATTTTGCAGTAAGAATTAAGAAATGATTAATACTGTTGCTGCTTTACTGCATGTCACTGACCCTTCAGAATTCAAACAGCCCCCAAACAGTCTCTCACCCTGACTGGAGCTCAGCAAGAGCAGGGACCACATTCTCCAAAATAGAACCAGCACTCTTGAGGGTTTCTGGCTCTGATAAGATCTCTCAATAGTTACTCATTGAGCAAATGAATGAATGAAGACTGGCATGCAGATAAAGTTATTGAAATAGTTGTTAGGTGGAATCTAGAATGGCAGACCATCTATAAGAGATTTATTTATTTATTTATTTATTTATTTATTTATTTATTTATAACGGATTTAATGCAATTCTTATTAAAATTCCAATGACATTCTTCTTAAAAATAAGAGAAAACAATCATGAAATTCATTTTGAAAAATAAGAGGCCCAGAATAGCCAAAGCAATCCCTAGTGAGAAAAGTGAAGCAGGAGGCAGCACCATACCAGACTATCCATAATATTACAGACTCATAGTAACAAAAATGGCTTGGTTTTGTCACTAAAACAGACATGTAGACCAATGGAACAGAATAGAAGACACAGAGAAAAACTCACATATAAACAGTTATTTCATAGTAGACAAAGTCACCACAAACATACATCAGAGAAAAGATAGCTTCTTCCACAAATTGGGCTGGGGTAAACATTAATTCAAAGGATATTGATTGTGATCCACTAAGAGATAATACAAAGTTACCACCTAGCATTGCATAAAAATAGTAGATCTTGCCTATTTATTAATGTGAGTCACTTTTGAAGATGTCTTCTTTTTTTTATTGTAATTATCTCATACAAGCCCAATACATTGATTTAAAACACAAATAATAAATCCATTTCTGTTTAAATTATGATGAATGGGGTATAAAAGAAAATAACTTGATTTATAAAGTGTCTAACATTTAAATTTTTCACACTTAGATTTTATCAAGCATTTTAATAGATCTATATGTCATTAATAGTTTTGCTAATTTTTCTAAAATTATCATAATTTGCTTTATAACAATGTTATTTTAGCTGCTGCACAGTATTCTGCTATTTGTCCACTTCACTAATGAAGGACCCATGGATTATTTCCACACTTTACTCTTACAGCTATTGCTATGAACAATTTTTTAGACATCTTTGTACAAATACATGACAATTTTTCAAGATTACACAGAAAAGTGGAATTGCTGGGTCATAGGATACACATTCCTTCAAATTTGTCCTATATTTGCAAATTACTCTATAAGTTGACTCTCTGTGTTATCCAGCTTTTCATCACCGTGACCAAAATACTAGACACAAAAAACTTCAAGGAGAAAGGTTTAGTTTTGGCTCAAAGTTTCAAAAGTTTTAGTCTATGGTTGCAGCTTCATTGTTCTGGGCTTGAAGTGAGGCAGAACAGCATAATGGAAAAGCTTCTCAGCTCATGGCAGCCAGGAACAAGAGAGAGAGAGTGGGACAGAGGGGAGGAAGGGCCAAGGACAAGATATAATCCCAAGGGAAAACTCCCAGTGACCTACTTCCTCCAACCCATACCCCATCTGCCTACAGTGCCTACCACCTCCCAATAGTCCATTCAACTATGAATAGATTAATCCACTAATGAGATCTGAGCCATCATGTTCCAATAAATTTCCAAAAGACCTCTGGACACTTGTTGCATTGGGCACCAAATCTTCAATACATGAGCTTTGGGGGGAAAGTCCAGATCCAACCGTAATACCCATCTAGTGGCAACTTGAAAATCTGCATTCTCTTTTCAAGTTAAAATAAACTGAAACTATATGTATCAATGTATATAAATCTTTCAAAACATTATTTTTGAATGAAACAAAAATAAATACAATTTTAAATCCCCCCCAAACAAGTGTATGTGTACACAGGTGGATATGCATGTTATATTTATTATATAGTTTATAGAAAAACTCACATGTAGTGACAATACAAAAACATGCATGTGTGGAACAGACATCCATTTAAAGAAAATGGCATTACAGAGGGGGAAATGGGAATAGAATGGGGATATGGGACCCCCAACACCATCTATAAATTTCAGTTCTTTGTAAGAAAATCTGGAGAAAATGTGGTAAATGTTAATTCATTTTATATAAGAGAAAAGTAGAAAAATAATTATTATTTTCTGTAATTGAGCTTAAAAAATTAGTGGAAAGTGAGAAATGAAAACATTGAACTTATATAGAAATTAATGTCCTTCTGAAATGGTATTGAAGTCATGAAATGCAAACTCATGTTTTAAAACAATGATCACTGATGTGTACAACGATCTCAATAACACTTGTCCTAGAACAGAGAACAGTGTAGATCTAATGTCCAGGTGTTCCCTCCTTGGGTCCTCACGGCCATTCTGAGATAGACTGGCATGAATCCATCATAAATGTGAAGAAATTAAACTCATCAAGCTTCACTGATGTGCCCATGAGCAACTACAGAGTTAATCTGGGTCCAAGTCAGTATCAGAACGAAGGAATACTTCCTAGGTCTAGGCTCTCTCACCTAACTCTGCCACACAAACTCTGTATCTCTCAATCCATGATATGAAAGGACAGACACATAAGGAGGGTGTATGAGGTTCTTACCATGTCAAGCCCTCAGAACAAAATAATAGAAATTTTAAGGTATGCAGCTAGTGCATCTGCAGACAGACTCCTCCTGTCCATGCAGAGGACACAATTGGTGCTGGCCTTTTTGAGGGTCACAGTGGAGATGCTCCATCTAAGGCAGACAAATGCTGCATACTTTTGGGGTTCTATTTTTTTCATGGAAATGATACACTGCAAAATATGGAAAAGGGTAATCACCAGAAAAATTACCCATATTTTACACAATCAAAATGTATAATTTCTCACTACTTCCTTAGTAACCCTGCAGCTTAAAACAAGGTAGTCTGGAATGGGGCTGTCCTAGTTTTTGCTTGGCAGAAGGCAGCTGGCATTTATGTGCAATGGCCCAAAGGAAGAAATTAAATCTTGAAAATTTAAGTTAATCAATGTTCTACAAAAATCAGTGAAGAGGATAAATACAAGAAAACATGAATTTCTGACATCTTCAGAAACTAAAACTTCTGAAGTTATATTTTTTCTTTACTTCAATTCTACTTTCAAATCTGAGAGCCAATTATAAAATATCTATGGTATGAGGAGGGCAGAAAGAAAAGTCTTAAAAACAGTTAATATATATGTTTCTCCCAAAATGAAATCAGTGGGGTGCTAGTTGTAATACCTCTTCTTATGACTTTATAATTACAATTCAATATAAGCAATGAAAATAGCCACCTCTCTAGAGTAGTTTAGGCACAGTCTTGGCCTGTGATGGCACAATTTAAGCAACCAGTCATAACCAGTTTTACAATTCTATGATTAGGGCTTTTTTTTTAACTGATATATGATTAGTTTCATTTTTCTGTAATCTTTTCTTTTTCTACCTCCAAAGAAAAACTTTTACTCCATTAATTTCCCACACACTCCGACTCTCAAGGAATCCTTTACCCTGACAGTAACAGTGTTTTTTTCTTCTAGCAAATGTCTCCCCAAAATGTCATGAAGTAAACCAAACAGCACAAGGGTTCAAACAACCTACCTTTCCAATCCATTGTACTTTCTCAATTCTCATTCTGCTTAACCCTTGGCAGCATTTAATGTTCCTTGTAAATTCCTTAATCTTAACATGCTCTCCTCATTTCACTCCTAAAACATCTTCTAATTCTCTAAATATGCCTTCAGTCTCCTTTGCTTGTTCTTTCTCTTTTTTTTTTCATCAATCACATAAACTTCTGAGAATTACTCCCTTCTTCCTAATTTTCTTTATTCTACATGTTCTTCTTGGGTACTCTCATTCATTCCCATAATTTTAATTATGACCTATAAGTTACTAGCCCATAAATGTATATCTCTAAATTCAGTCTCTGTCTCAAAAATCCATACCAATTCTTCACATTGCTACTAGAATTATTCACTTTAAAAAAATCTGCCTCTTGTTGAAAATATCATGGCTCCTCTGACCTGGATGATAAAGACCAAATTTCTTAGTGTTACATATATATCCATCTAATGTATGTCCCTATATGGTTTTCTAATCTCATAACCCTGCAGCATATCACGGCAGTACCTCTTCAACCCTTCTTCACTCATCTGTTTCTTGCTATAGTGCCCATATTTCCAGGATCAAGTGCATTAAGACCTCATCAGTCTGATAAGCAGATTTTTTTAAAACCAGGGTAAAAGGTCTCATTGAGTCAAAACTGTCTTGACAAGTCTGGAACGTAGAGTTTTTGCTTTCCTGCAGAAGCCATTCCAAACTGCCTACAGAGTCCATTCTCTGTCATCTTAGAAAATGTCAAAAAAACAATCATGTAGAATGCATTTACAAAGCCTTGTGTGGATGAACCCACGTTCTAGGATCCTCACTTCAGGAGGAAGACTCTTCTTCAAGTTGAATTTTACTTTCTTTAACCAACAAATTAGTTTCAGACCTGGAGAGGGAGGAAAGAGACGTGCAATAGAACAGACCAATCACATGAACCCTGGTCATCAAGGAAGCAACTCTGCTTCAGGCAATTGGTTCTCATATATCCAGCTCATTATGCAAGCTAAATTTGACTTATTCCATGAATATTTCTTCCTCTATGTGTGTATAAAATCTAGTCTATGGCCTGACTGTAACTCATAGCATATTTATATGTAATTACTTGATTTTCTGTCCATCTTCCCAGTCTGTGAGCTTCTTGTAGATAAGCAGAACACCTGGCACACAGAAGATGCCAATAAAGAAATAATGAACTCACCCTTCAAGAACAGCAATGCCTAGGATACAATGAAGAAAAGGCTGATTTTTAAAAGAATTCTTGTAATCATAGAGATGACTATATTAAAAATAGCACTATTTGGTCACAGAAATTATGAATGCTGATATAACATTCGATATGAAGTCTCTCTTATTAAAATGACATGTTCATAAAATGCAATTAGAGGTAACTGACCCTATCCACTACAAGTTCTCAGACACCATAAAGCAGTTGTAATGACACAAATAATTTTGCTTGAAAATCCAAGCTAAAAAAGTTGGCAAATATTTCCCTATTCAATCTCATAGCAATCTTGTTTCCATTTTTCAAAATCCCCTAAGAACTAAGGACATAAATTCTTGTTACAAAAAGAAAGACTTGTCCCAGTGAACAATGCTAATTTCATAGGTATGACAGGTGGAAATACAGAGTGCCCTAGAGATTAGGAATCTATCCAAACTGCCTAGCAGTTACAAAAATGTGCCAATAATAATTCTTTTTCTTATTTCCACATCTCTAATATTCTTGTTTCTATTCCTTCCCTGATATTTCACATTAATATAACTTTCTTCTCTATAATTTAGTTTACAAAGTAGGCATTATACTAAGAAGGTAGAGTATTCATCTTTTGGCATCAGTACTAGTTGCTCTTAGCAACCACAACTTGAATGGAAACTTTATTTTCATCTGGTTACTCAAAATAGGACTGAAGGGTCAACTGCAGAGCAATTGTAAAAGGCAGGTATTAAACTGGAAAATTGCTCAATATAAGACCCTCTTTCATTTGTACTATACCAATGACATTAGGAGTTTTATTCACAATATTTCATAAATCATGGGGTTTATAAATCGAGGTTCCTAAGTGACATTTGCAAAAATAGGATTTAAGCATTCCAACTTTAAATATCCTTATTATTTACGCTATGGTGATGAACTACTTAATTGGCACAAATAGAGAAATAGGTGAAGGAAATAGTAATTTTTTCAAATGTTATGCCAAGTACTTTGAAACTGTAGCTCTTTTTGAATTCACTGATTTTTAATTTGAGTTCAAGTTTCTAAGAACTGATTCTAAGAGGCAGAGAAAAT
>NW_025999982.1:34195661-34253072 GCF_001458135.2 Marmota marmota marmota | reverse complement strand
AAAGGGGCCCCAGCAAACTTCCAGCTGCCAGCAAACTTCCAGCTGCCGGCTGATGATTGGCTCACAGCGGCCCCAGCAACATCTAGCTGATTGGCTCCTCGGCCCCAGCAACATCTAGCTGATTGGCTCCTCTGCGGTGATGCTCATTGGACTGTTTCCCTGCCCTTTCAGACCACGGAGCTGCTCATTGGGGGACTTTTTTTGGCTCCGCCCACGTGACCCAGCCAATCGGCCTCAAGAGCAGGAGGATTGTGGGAGGTGGAGAGAGGCTTGTGGAAAGCCGGTGGTGGCAGTTGAGGCTCTGAGGATTTTTCCTGAGAGGCTGTTTTGTTTGGCGTGTGTGGTTCTAAAAATAAAGTTAGTTTCTTTTGACAAGTGGCTCCTGATTGTGCCCAGCCAGACTGCGGCACTTTAAAATAAACTAACATTTTTTTAAAATTATAGACATTTTATAGTATTAAATAACATTAAAAAAGTTGGATAACTATGATAAATATTGTCTATCAAGAAATATGCAATCTTAATCAGGGTATGGAGAATGTCTCTGGAAACATTTTATATTTTATTTTTTATGTATGACCATACCCCATCTAAACCCAGAAAAGTTATCCAGAAAATTCAACTATATAAGCATTGTTAAAAAATAAATAACTTAAACAGATTTGATGACAATTAAAACTGGCTGCACATGTTCTGTCACGAAAGCTCATTTTGTTATTTGTAAGAGGAAATTCCACACTACCATAGAGATTCTATAAATTCTTTTTTTTAGGTATAATTCTGACCCGTTGCTTCATCTGTTTTCTCCAAACAATATGCAATAAAAAGCAGCAAATAAGAAAAGATAGATGTGAAGAAATGCTGTAAGTGAACATACATGGCTCATGAAAAGACAAAAAGACCAATAAAATAAAACAAAAATATTGCTTCTTATCTCAGAATGCATAGCATAATAATCCCACATGTGCTAAAGACTTGAAAGTGAAAATAAAGTTATAAATATTCTAAAAGTAAAGATGGGAGCAGTAATATGTAATCTCATCCTAGATATATTCAATACAAGAAAATATTTTTTTGGATTCAGCATAAAAAAATCCCACCATTATCAAAAATCAAAATATACAAAAAACTTGAAAAGTTTGTATCAGTGACAAAAGACACATTTTTAGTAAATACATGTTTCCTAGAAAATAAGGAAAAGATCACTAACACAATGGAAACATGAGCAAAGACTGACTGGTTCTCAGAAAAGAAAGTACTGATAGTTACTAAACATAAAAATTGTTTTTCAACCTCAGATATTAACAAGAAAATATACATTAAAACTATACTGACCTACCATTTTGACCTGTAAGCTCAAGGAACACCCAAAAATTGATAAGACACTTTTGTTGGAAAGGTTAAAAGCTTACTTACTCTTACATTGGAAATGGGTAGGACCCAATGTGGAACAATGGAAAAAAATCTAACATTTTACACTGTTTGATCCAGTTGTATTATGGATTCAATGCTGGCATCCCCTCAAAATCCATATGTTGATCCCCTCAATAAGACAATATTAAGAAGTGGGACCTTTAGAGGAATTAGGTTTAGATGAGGTCATGAGGGTGGAGTCATTGTAGTGGGATTTGGAAGAGATATCAGGGCTCTCTCTGAGTGCACAGAAAGGAGAGGACATGTGAGCATACATGTTACCACATGGCCATCTACAAGCTGGGAAGAAGGCTCATACACAATAGTGTCTTGATCTTGGACCTTTCTGTCTGTAGAACTATGAGCCATAAATGTCCTGTTATTTAAACCTTCCAGCCTATAGCATTTGGTTATCGTATTCTAAGACACCTTTGTTTTGTTCTAAGACACTTATATGCAGCTCTCCTCTCAACACACTACCACACAAGTGATATAACATTCATCTAAGTATTTTCTGAGAAATAGGATATGCAATATTGAAAATACTGAAACCTGGTTAAATAAATTAGTATATATATGCTTGATGAAATTTTGTGTAGTATAAAAATAAATTAAGCAGTGTTATATGTACTGCTAAGGCAAAAGAACAGTATATATGATATTGTGATATGCTAACATTTATGATAAGAAGTAGAATTTATATCTCTAATGATAATACAGATAACCTACGTTTGGGGGGGTTTGTTTGTTGGTTGTTTGGTTGGTGCTGGGGATCAAACCTAGGGGCACCCTGGCAATGAGCTACATCTGCAGTCCTTTTTTATTTTTTGAGACAGTGTCTCACTAATTTGCTTAGGGAATCCTCGCTAACTTGCTGAGGCTGGCCTGGAATTTGCAATCCTCTTTTCTCAGCCTTCTGAGTCTCTGGGTTATAGGTATGCACCACCACACCTGGCTTTCATGTAGCATGTCTGAAGGACACCAAAAATTCCAAGACAGTAGTACTAATGGGAAGTAAACCAGTTGACAGGAGAGACAAGAATGAGTAGATGATTTCCCAATATTAACCAATGGGTTCCTTTTAATTGCATGTTATGTGTGTGCGTGTCTGTGTGTATATATACACAAAGTCAAAGCAAAAGAGCAGTATATATGATGGAATGTATATCATTTGGCTAATGAAAAACTTTAACTTAAAACAGTATATTTTACTTCATTGAGGGATTTATTCTAAGAAAACTATTTATTGATTAGTCAGAAACTTTGTGTATCTCAGAAATTACTAGATTCATTTCAACTCTTTAGGCCCAGATTTTTTTTAAGTACAGGTTACTAAAGTAGATAAAATAGGGGGCTGGGATATATCTCAGTTGGTAGAATCTTGCCTTGCATACACAAGGCCCTTGGTTCAATCCAGCACCACTACTTAAAAAAATATATATATATATATTCCTAAAGTAGATAAAATAGATTTTTTAAGCCAAATTAGAATTTGTCTGAATTCAGTTATTCTGCATAATGTTCACCTTATACTCCCTACCTCATCTCATATTCATCATCTTTTATCTTTTTTTTTTTTGTTGTTCTGTGTGTTTGCTGTGCTTGTTTGTTTGGAGCCCTGTGTAAAAACAATCTTCAGAGGGAAGGATCATGTTCTAGGTCAAGAAATACAGCCCAGTGGAAATGCTTTTAAAGAATTATGTAGAGGAAGATTAGAACAATATCTAGAATCCTTATATTAACATGTATGGGAAAGGCAGATCTGTCCAAAAGACACTGTTAGAAGTTTTTGTACACTTTTACTGTCACACTGGGTGAAATTTTCCAGACAAATGTCAAGTAACACATTGGGAAGAAACCAAAATACTTTATAAGTACAGTCTCTCACTTGGTTTGGAGAGTGGTTAGGAGTTTGTCAGTAATCTCCAGTGTTGGGGTGTATAGGATGTGGTCTCTGTTGGTGCAAACAAAAGATCCAAGTTGTGACCTAAGAAGGATGCTAAATAAATAACGACTTTGGTGCATATGGCTGGAGGGCACATGGCCATTCAGAACAGGAGTGCTGAGAGAGCCACAGTGGGGTTATTTTCTTTGCTTTATAGAGACTAGGTGATCATGCCATTACGTAATAGATGATGACACCAGACATACAGGAACAAAGTTTACTTAATGGTTTGGAACTGGGAGGCCTGTGTGTTGACAATGATCACGTAGAACAGTAAACCCTAAGACTCAGTCTCATTACCAGAAAAATAGAAATACTAAAGTTTCTCTTACAAGTAAAATTTTCTGAGAACAAAAAATCGATTATTTATATAGAAACATTAAAGAAAAGCCTGTTAATAATTATATAATTAAGCTCCAAACAGTGTTAATCTGAACACTCTGACATAATCACTCATCCTAACTGGGTAAGCTGATAAGCAGGTACAGTAAGAGCATTCTTTATTTTTTAAAATTTTTAAATTTTGTTATATATGACAGCAGAATGCATTACAATTCATATTACACATATACAGCACAATTTTCCAGCACAATTTTCCATATCTCTAAGAGCATTCTTAAGAGACGGCTATGCATATGCAGGAACGATCCCTGGGCATGTGACACATGCATATAATGAGCTTGCTTCAAGCTCACATAAAGACCAGAGGCCAGGAGTGCTTAGGAATATGTGTGTAGATTTCTCCCTCTTCTGACTACAAGTATGTCAATGACAGTATTTTCCATCTGTTGCATCCAGGACAAGGCAGACACTGAGGTCACGCACCGTGGCAAGCAGAGCAGTTCTTCCAGGAGGGGCTATGCGTGCGCCAGAGAGGAAGGGAGTGAGATGTCTATAAGTGAAGCACTGATCAGCTCCTCCTTCCAATCCAGAAAATGAGGAGCCTCTTGGACATGGAGTGGGGAGGGGCCACAACCTCTTTTTTCTCTCTTTCTGGACTCATTGGACTTCAGATGATTCAAGATTCATTGGACTTCAGATGCATTTCCTCTGCCATACCCAACTCTCTTCCTGCCGGTAAGAAGAGATACCAGGAGTTGTCTACTCTCAGTAAGAATCAGTTTGAACCGATTATTTTCATAGTTAAAGTCCATTTAATAAAAAGGCTGAGGCACTGAGAGAGGACAAGGTGTGTGTGAAAGACTATGGACAGCCCCTCGAATAGCCAGCAGCCACTGGATGTCTGAACACTGAAGAAAAGACAGGAAGAATGGAGTGGATGGGGAAGCAGGGATAGTACAAGCATGAGGCCAACGGGGAAAACCCACTGCACTGTTACATAAACTTGAAATAATAAGAGAATCAGAGAAATGGTAGAGCTGGAAGAAATTTAGAAGATTATCAGGACAGGAGGCTTGAAAAGCAATTGCCTTCAGGGATCAGACAGGCAATGTTAATCAGGGAAGTTGGCCAATGTGATAAAATAAACATGCATCATACCTAAAAACAATGTTTGCTTGTTTTTTAAGTACTGAGGATTAAAACCTAGGGGGGCTCTACCACTAAGCTACTTACCCAGCCCCACCCACTTTTTAAAATTAGAGCTTTATAGTTATACATAGAAGTTGGGTTCATCCCAACAAACTCATATATGCATGGAGATCGATTTTAGTACCCTCCTCCTTTCCCCTTCTGCCTCCCTCCTCTCTCCCATTCTCCTTCCTCTACTCTACTAGACTTCCTTTCACTCATCTATTTATTTATATTTGACTGGTTCATTTTACTTATGCATGAAGGTGAAATTTCCTGTGGTATATTTACATATGCATAAAATGTGATTTTCTAAGAATTCATTCTGCATTTTCTCCCCCTACCCATCCCTCCACTCTGCCTCTGGATCTCCTTCTTCTACATTGCTGACCTGCACTTTATCTTTATGTTGTCCTATTCTTCCATCCCCCACCTTTCCTTTATTTTACTCTAGCTTCCAGGTATAAGAGAAACCGTTCGACCTTCAAGTATCTGAGTTTGTCTAATTTCACTTTGCATGATAGTCTCCATTCCATCCATTTACCGGCAAATGCCATAATTTCATTCTTTTTTTTATGACTGAGTAGAACTCCATTGTACACATATACCACAATTTCTTAATCCATTCTTCTATTGATGGGCACCTGGGTTTATTCTATAATTTAACTATTGTGAATTGTGCTGGTGTGAACAACGAGGTGACTGTATCACTGCTGTATAAAAAGATAATCTAAAAAGTTTTTACATCTTTTAGGAAAATACCAAGGAGCAGGATGGCTGTCTCCAACCCTTTTTATGTTTTATTCTGAAACAGGATCATGCTAAGTTGCCAAGACTGGCCTCAAACTTGTGATCCTCCTGCTTCAGCCTCCTGAGTTGCTGGGATCAAAGGTGTGCACCACTGCGCTGGGTTTAATGTCTTTAAAACAAAAAATACTGTCCTGAGCTAAAGAACATAATTATGGGAGGAATTTGTCTAATTCCTTTAATGTTATAGATGGAACTGCTTAAGCATTAAAATATAAGGTGACATTTTATAATGTGTCTATGTGTCAACTGAGGTTCTTTTCTCCAAAGACTGGAAATCTGGGTCAGTGAATCTGAAGGAGGATAGTTCCTGACACTCTAGGAAATCCTGAGATCCTGGGGAACTCCAGGAACTTTCCAGTTTCCCCCTTAGCTAAGAACTCCCTCATTCTCCAAGGCAAGCAAGGAGCAAGTCCAAGGTACATCTGAAGACTGACTCCTCAAGAAAAATTTAAAATATTGTAGAGTGATTCAAGATTCTATAAGTCAGACAAGGGCACTGAAGCTACTGAAAGAAGATGGTTCATGAGTTAATTCCATTAAAACTCGATCACATCTTGTGACTGTCCTAAGATCATGCATGATGATGATAAGCTATGGTGATAAGCTTATAGGGGCAGCTGTGATATCGTCAATGTTGCATGTATGTGGTATCTATAGTCTTGACATCAAACACTCCTGGCCCAGATCTTTACTGCTTCAAAGAGAGAGAGAGAGCCTTTGGATCAGTATTGGAATTCCTACTCTGCTATTAATTAGCTCTCTGAGACAAGGGGAAAGCACTTCTCTATTTAGTGATACATTTTCCTTGTCTATAAAATGGTAAAAATAAAACTTATCTTGGAGAGTTGTGAAATTAAGAGGTAAAGTGTAGTCACAAAGTGCCCAGCAGATAATAATTATTCAAGTAATGACAGCCACTCTTCTTTTTTTTTTTTTTTCCCCATGGTGGGGAGTACCAGGGATTGAACTCAGGGGCACTCGACCACTGAGCTCTATCTCCAGCTCTGTTTTTTTTTTGAGAGAGAGAGAGAGAAAGAGAGAATTTTTTTTAATATTTATTTTTTAGTTTTCGGCGGACACAACATCTTTGTTTTTGTATGTGGTGCTGAGGATCGAACCCGGGCTGCATGCATGCCAGGCGAGCGCGCTACCACTTGAGCCACATCCCCAGCCCCTCCAGCTCTGTTTTGTATTTTATTTAGAGACAGGGTTGCTTAGTGCCTCGCTTTTACCGAGGCTGGCTTTGAACGTGCAATCTCCTGCCTCAGACTCCCGAGCTACAGGGATTAAAAGCATGTGCCACTGCACCAGGCTGTCATACATTCTTGTTATTGTTATCATAAGAGTCATGACAAGTATCATCACACAGCAAGTCCCATGTTTGTTTCTTACATCTTCAGTGCTGTAATTTCCCCAACATGAAGGACCTGTGTATTTCCGGGTGACCTGTGATAAACACACAGGTCACTCAACATGTATCATAGTTTACAGAAGCAAGTAACAGGCAGAGCAAATTATTCACAGCCAGTTCACACTTTTCCACTCAGCTCTTTAATGTACAATCAGTAAACAGTATTTCTAGCAGCTTGTGATTGGCAGTATATAGTTGCAATCTAGAGACCTCTCTTCTATTGCCACTTGCTAAATATCCACAGAATCAGGGTTTTTCTTTCTAAAAGTATCCTTTTAAAAATAGGCTCTAATGTTGTTTAATATGAGAGAGAAGTCATGAATTTTAATTTTACCTTCCAGTAAGAAACTAGCATGGATTCTATTCTATCTACCATTCTTCAGAATTTTAACATGAATGAAATATATTGATCCAAACATCCACCACCTAACTCATGAATAAAAAATGTGGTATGTCTACACAATGGATACTATGCTATGTCATATATATGCCTGATTCTACATCATGTACAACCAGAAGAATGAGAAATTACACTCCATTACATATGATGTATCAAAGTGCATTCTACTGTAATATATAACAATTAAAACAGATGTTAAAAATTCTTAATAATCATCTAAAAGAGAAGGCACAAAAGACCACACATTATATGACTCCATTTTTATTAAATATCCAGAATAGGCTAATACATAGAGATGAAAAATGGACTGGTGGTTGCCTAGGGCTGGGGAACTGGTAGTCTGGGATGAATAGTGACTGCTTATGGATCTAGGACTTCTTTTCTGGGGTGACAGAAATATCTTGGAATTACATAGTAGTGTTGCTTGTACAATTCTTTGAATGTAGGAAAACACACTGAAATTTATACTTTAAAAGGATGAACTGTATCTATGTGGATTATATCTCAATTTTCTACCTAGAAAATTGTTGCCTGTCATCATCATTTCCCAAACATTCCTGTGAGTTTACCTTGTGAGGTTCGGTGAATTCGTGAGTGACACCACATTAGCAAAACAAGTTTCGAAATCCCTGTAAGTTAATTTCAGTTTGGTTTCCACAGACTTCTAAACAACATTTCCTGTCAATTTTAAATTTTGAAAAAAAAATTGTGTTAGATAATTCTTTTATTTTATCAGGTTTTCTAATAAGATAAAAGAAGTGTTTCACATCTTTCATTTTTGTCTTTGTTTCTGGGACAAAGTGGAGGCAAAATGGGATTAAATAAGAATTATATTGTGTGGTTCCTTGAAGCCAGCAGAATATCAAACATGGAATATACCCAAAGTGGTGAAGAAATAATTACTTAAATGAGCACATTAATAAAAAAAAAACTTGCAAATTAAATGTTGTTCCAAAGATATTGTAAACACTTATTAGAACATAATACACATTTGTTGCAAAAATGCCAAACTTTATATTTTGGTCTTTTAATAACTTAATGCCACAGAAATTTCCAGAAGAAAAAGAATGCAATTTTTATAAACAATGTACACACTCACATAGCCAACGTTATTTTTAATTTATTTTTCAAAATCATGCATGTGGAAGTGGCATTGATGCAAGATTTTATTTAATAATTGGACAATAACGTGTAGCAATGTGGTAGCTAAGACTACAAGACCTGGAGTTGGACTGTCTGATTTGAATCTTGATTCCCCTAGTTATGCCCTTGAGAAAGTGTCTTTATTTCCTTGGGTTTCAAATTCTCTATTCTTATAATAAGCATGATAGTATAGGGTTCTAAGAATTCAATATTTTAATGTATTTAAAGTGCTTTAATATAATGCTAGGCACATGATAAACTGACATTATTATTATCACCATGATCAAAATCATCATCATCATCTTCTTCTTTTTTTTAGTTATTTTTAATGCAGTTTTATAAGATCATTTCTCATTCCAGTGATGCTTTTGATAGATTGCATGGATCTCAGCTAGAGAAGCAAGGTCACAAACCAATGCAGCCCACAGTAAGACACTTTTTGTCAGTTTCTCTCAAAATATTCAAATTATAATTCCAAGAAACCATTCATCCTTTTTGCTAACAGGCCTCTAACCACAAATTCATAAAATATCTTTTTTTTTCCATAAACAAAGCCAAACATAATATCTTATTCAGCTGCTTATAAGCAGAAGAGCTGCTATCTGAGTACTGCTGTATTACAGATAATAATGGCAATAATTGTCAGTCACCCGGAAAAAAAAATCACCTACAATAGACATGTGGCATCCATCAATGTAATGAAAAATGAAAAGAGGCAAACAGTCTGCTCATTCAACTTTGCTTGATTCACTTTTAAGTGACATTACATCTATTCTGTAAGTAATTCTGGGCACTCCCTAATGTTTTGAACATAGTTACACAGAATGTATTTCCCATTCAGTTGAATTCCTTAGCATTGTGCAAGGTGTCACAGACACAAATGAAGGTTAAACCTCATGGAACCTAAACCTGAAAACCTTATTCTGAGACATATTGTATTTAGAATTAGAAATAGACAAGCTCCTCAAGTATAAGATAAGGTTTAGTGAAAGTAAGTTTTACTATCAATAAAACATTAATACCAGATATACTTATTCTCTCTGACATTAAACACAGATTACATTTAAGATAAGTAGTTTAGAAAAGTTTATGGTATGGCAAGCACTGATACTAATCTTAAACACAACATCCCCCCATCCCCTGGGGCAATGTTACTTCATGTCACCCTATTATAAACCTTCCATTCCTGAGGTTCCCAAATCATCTGGGCACTATCCCACAAGCACCATTCCTTTCCTGGAGATAATCTAATATGTGATCTTAAGGCTGAAGGCTGGTGCTCCTGTTTGTGAGAGAAGGCACCTGCAAGGCCGGGAGCTTCACCTTGGTTACTGATGTGTTGGACAGGAGTGAGTGGTGTGAGCAAGCCCTGGCTTACTTGACCGCATATCACACAGGGAGCTTCAGAGACTCCTGTGACAGGATGTGCATTGATTCTGTGAACTGAGTTTTTGCTGACCCATTTTTAAGAAGTGAAATGAATTGAGACCACAATTACTGAACTAATTTGATTTGGTAATCTACGAGGATAATTTTAAAATCCAAAATTTGTTATGGAAGCAGACACACACACTACTACTCAAAAATAAACGGAAAAGAAAGATACTAACTAAAAATGCAATTGTAACCTATTGTCCTAAACATTCCCTGTTATCCAAAACACTGCTTTGGATCTAGACCATTCAGGACCCTTAACATTTGACCCTATATTATTCTGCAGGTTTTTGATGAAAAAGGAAAAAAAAAAAAGGCTTAGACAACTTGATTTCACCTCCCCTAAAGAGGTTTTTAAAAATTATCATTTTTATAAAGAATCAGGACAAAATTAATATAACAAGTATTATAGCTAGATTGCAAATATAATGTCAAATTTATGGGAAAAAACTAAAGTAGGATAAAAACAAAATTAAGTGAAAACATTTTTGAAAAGTATTGTTGGGCTAGGGATATAGTTCAGTTGGTAGAGTGCTTGCCTCGAATGCACAAGAGCCTGGATTCCATCCCCAACACCATACAACATGCAGATGATGATGATGATGATGATGATGATGATAATGATGATGGTCAATTGATGTTACAACTACAATCAAAGAAATATGAAATTGTTTTCTAATTGCAAGTCTGTTTTCTATCATTTCCAAATAGGAATCTATATATTCTTCCCTCATTTAGAAAAGTTTGAGAATGCTTCTTCCAAAACTTTACTTCAAATCTAGGGATGTGGTTACCAACCTGACTCATTATAGATTTACCATACAACAGGAAGACACCGTCCCTCCATATTAGCCATGGATGCATTCTGATTGGTGAAACAGAGTTTATACTAGGGTGAAATACTTTATGATGGGACTTTTATTCTATTATTTTATGAGGGCAAAAAAAACCATATTTAAACAATCCAGGGGAAAAAAGGGCAAATTTTCCAGTTTTTCTGGAAGGACTGCATTCCCAAACAAGTCTCCTACTCCTAGCTCACATTCTCAGAGGTATTTTTGTATTCAAGATAAGAGTAGAGAATAACCAGTCCTATTCATGGACTGGTAAGTAGGTTGAACAGTAAATGAAGGCAGTTTAGTTGTCTCACAGGGGCAATCCCAAAAGTCAGAAGGTCTATGTAAGAATTAATGAAATTAGATCTTCTGGTCATAGCTCCAAAGATAAATTCTCAGAATTTACTTAAAATTCTGTTTACTTAAAATTTTCAGTTAAATAGGAGCAGCACACCATTTCAAAATCAGTAAGAGGTTCAGAGTTTGTATATGTTATAAACAAAGAAAAGACTATTTTGTTTGTCTCAGTGAACTAGGTGAAAATGTCCAGTAATTTACTCCCTTAACTCTAGAATGGATCAATTTTTCTAAATCATTGCTCTCATCTCATATAATCACTGGAAAATCCTGAAAATTAATAGTACGAAGCTTCAGGAACATAAAATGTGAAGGCTCGGTTAATGCAACCTTTAGTGAAATAAAGGAGATGAATTCCATAAAGGTAGTGATTCACTAGGGGTCATTCTGGAAAACTGTGACATATTCCTTCACAAATCTGGTATGAGAAGCATGCCAAGGAAGTTCATGGTTATTATCTCCCTGGCAGTTCTCACTATTGTCCAGTCATTCCATCTTAACCACTGGTGGCTAATCTCAGATGGCTGTTGTTTGTCTAAATAAGAAGCAAGACTGCAGACATCAGGGCCAGAATTGAAAATTTAAATCAGGGGCCATAGATAAACACTGGCTTTCTACAATAGAAATCAAAGGCACAATGTTTTAATTTAAACATTATTTCAATTCCAAGATAAATTAAAATAATTGAGACTGCTTTCTCTAATTTTCTCTGGGAATTAAAATTTCATTTACACAGACAACAATTTTATAATTTTTTGGAAAGCTCTTGGATAGAAAGTATAATTAACTTGATAATCTAACAAGTAAGTTCATGACTAAGCCTTATGTATCCCTAAGATTGTTTGGGATACTCAATTTTGAAAATCAAGTGGTCCCCAGGTATCAATATATAACATCTTCTGGGAAATATAAACAGAGAAGGTTTTAAAACATTGTTTTTTGTTTGTCTCAGAAAGATCTGAGCAAAGCAAAAATAACTACTGGGCTTTTTAAAGACTGACCTATAGTGGTAATGAAAAATCTAAAGCACAACTTAGCAAAGAACTTTCTACAAAATAGTCGTTACGTAATAACTGCATTACGTAAAGTAAGAGATTAGTGGCATCCACACAGTTGAGCTCACACATGTTATTTCCTCACTAAACAAGACAGAGCTATTCCATAAAGTGGAGTCAAAATTAGTGGACAGCAAAGTCTTTTCTTAGATTATCAAAAGACAATGTGCCACTCCCACTTCCAACCTTGTTAAGAATTTCCATCAAGCGTCATCTCTTGAATCCATTCTCTAATCCATCTACCTAATAAATGTAATTATTATCAAGACTTTGGGAAAGTGAAAAATAATTTCTTCTGAAAAAAGAAAACACTGAATGATACATGACAGGATAGATGACAAGATAGATAAATAGATGAATGGCTGATAGATGACAGATAAATAGGTAGGTAGGTGACAGATTGCTGAATAGATATATACAGATTTTTCTTCCCTCACTTCAAAAAAGGATCAGTGATGATGTTTTATTCATTCTATAGCTTTAATCTTTAAGTCTTTAAGGTTAGAAACGTAATTAATAAGATGATGCTTCATTAGAGTAAAGTAAATAATGTGTCTGTGCTTTTAGTGTAAAGTGAGTCATGCTCCCCTCTCCTTGGAAATGAAATGGAGAACTTCCTTCTGGTTGGAGAACGTTTGGTTTCTTGGAATCTGGATAAAACTGCTTTGTCACTGCTGCCACGGTCTTGAAAAACAATTTCCAGTATCCACTCTAGTGGCCCTCTTAAGTTTTACTAAATTCAAGTAAAGGTGTCAGAGGTTAACCAACTAACTCCTGTTTGCAGAGGCAGGACATGAAGGGTGACACTGCCCAGCCTCACAGTATACATGGACAGTGGGGTGAGCCCTGCACTAAACCGGAACTGTTCCCAATGCCATGTCCTCCTTCCCCTCTCCTCCATGTCATCCTGCTTGCCCATCTGAATCCCCACCCCTGCCCCAGGCTCCTTTCCTTCCTCCTCTCTTTTCCTAGTCCACTCCCTTTTTCTTGTCTTCTTTCCCATCTCAATCACCTTAAAGGAACATAAATCTTGGAAAGACTACTATTTAAAATATTCATTAAATAAAATGGTTTTCAATATTTTAAAATAAAAAATTAGATACTTTCTCCAGGAAGGAAATGCAGTTGATGCTGCATTTATGTATTTCGTTTGTGGGTTTCCATTATTTGCTTCTTTTTCATCATGCCCGGAAAATAAGAGTCCCCTTTTCCATTATCACAGCACCTGAGATCTATATGGAAGTACAGGACACAACACTGAAAGGCAGCTCTGGGCCTGAGGAGTCAAGTCCCTGACTCCAGTTCAGGCTGGTATTGAACTGCTCCCATTCAAGGGGGAGCTGTCACAAAATAGCATGCTATAGCCTCTCCAGAAGGGTTCTTTCACTATTGGAAAGTTATCTTGTTAAATTAGCCTAAATAGCTCATGCCGACCTTTCCCATTCTGCTCATCATTATTATCTCTCAGGAGTGCTTGAACACAATTATTAGATCACCTGTTGGCATCTCTTCCTCATGCATAATTGCTACAGCTCATTTAACCTTTCACAGGTGTTTTTTGCCACTTGTTCTTTTTTTTTATTATTATTATAACACTGATATCTCCAGACTTTTTCCTATCACCTTTAATTATGGAACTTGAAAGTAACAAATATTAGAAAGTAATAATTAGTGTGGTAATGAAATAACAAGTGAAATAAATATAACACTTCACAAAATCCTTTCTTGGGCATGATGTCTTTTGATTCTGATGAGTTTTTAAGGTACGTATGGCAGGGGATGGAATATACATTTTCTTCAGATGAGGAAATGGAAAGCTCAGGAGGTCCTAGTTTCCTGAAACATGAATAACTCCAAACTAGACGCCAGAACTCAAACACCAAAACTTTTCTCATTTATTTCTAAAACTACTAGGCTGCATACTCATGTCTATGATACAATCTTAATGAACCTTGGAGGGTCTTTCTTATGTTAATAAAAACTTATTAACATACGTACATGTACATATAAAATTTTCAGGTGATGTGATATGTGTGTGTGAGACATAGAACCACAGAAAAATTTTTTCTGCTAAAGATCTGCATGCCTGTTGCAACAAAGCCTGTTGTCATGGTTACTTTTTTGGTATTCTCATATACTTTGTTATGTATAAAGATGAAATTACTACATTTGTACAAAATTGATGCAATTTCTTGAATAAATGATATTAGAAAATTTAAGCTCAAGAGGCAGCACAATTTTAAAGTTATGAATAAAAATGTATTCAGTGCTGTTATCTTTTCTAGAAAACAAAACCCAGTGAAAACCACAGGCATTTGGTTTGGGATAAGGCTTGTGAAAACTTCAGTATTCCTAATTACTGAGACTATCTAAATCCTGGTGACACAACTGTGAGAAACACTTCTGACTATTCTGACAAGAAACGTATCTATGCCCTCATGCAGTCTTACAAGCCTTCACCAAGACTCCCTGTGAGGCTCAGCAGTATCCCCAATTCCTTGCTGCTTCGGCAAATCATTCATCCCACTTTCCCAAAGTAAAGGCTGCCTGCTGTTACAAACTTAATATAAAAGCTTTTATGGAGGAAATTATAGTTCAACCAAGTCACAAGGTGTGGAATCTGATCAACTTCTTAAAGATATATAAAAGATATCATACTCTTTCTCTGCCATATGAGTATACCATGAAAAGTTGTCTAAAAGCCAAAAAGAAAGCAGGGGCTGAATTGGCTGGCACTCAATCTGGGACTTCTAACCTACAAAACTAATGTTGTTTAAGCCACTATTGTTTATTACCACTAAGGTATCTTGTTAAGGTGTCCCAAGTTAACACAGACAGATTTAGGGACAGCTATAGGGCCTATTCTCTTCCGGTTGACACCTCTATGTTAACTTCTCTTATTTAAAAAAAAAAAAAAAACTTTAAATTTTGAGATCATTCATTCAAGAATTACAGAAAAAAAATCCAGGTATTGTGCAACCCCAGCTACTCAGGAGACTGAGGCAGGAAGGTTGCAAATTCAAGACCAGCCCTAGCAACCCTGTGAAAGACCCTATGACAAATATAATTTAAAAAAAAAAAAAGGGCCAGGGTTGTAGCTCAGTGGTAAAGGGTTTGCCCAGCATACATAAGACCCTGGGTTCAATCCTCCTTACCATAAATAAGTAAGTAAGTAAGTAAATAAATAAATAAATAAAATTACAGAAGCAAAAATAGTATGTCCCATATCACAGGGCATATAAGAGTGTGCCTATGCGATCCTCATCTAGCCTTTCTAATATATTTTATATAATTAGATTACATTTATCAGACCCAGAAATTATTGTACTAGCAGTCCCTAAATTAGAGATTTGTTTGAATTTCAGTTTTTCTGCTAATGATCTTCTGTTTCAGAATAAAATCCCTCATTGCATTTACTCCTCCAATCTGTGACAGTTCCTTAGTCTTTCATTGCCTTTCATGACTCTGAAACTTGTGAATATTACTGATCAATTATTTTGTAGAATGTTGCTCACTTTTGGTTTATTTTCTGATATTTTCTCATTAACTTACACATGACTAACATGAATGCCTTCATATGTTAGGATACATGATTTTATTGTCTTATTACATCATATCAGGGGCATGATAGAGCTATCTTTAAATTAATGTTGATCATCTCACGCAGGTGTATCTTGTTACTGGTGACATTATCCAGATAACCACATGGTTCCTGTTGAATTTCTCTACTGTAAAGTCTCTGTTTTTTCCTTTGTAATTAACAAATATCTTGGGGGGGATATTCAAATATTGTTTCTCCTCCACCCTCTATCCACTTATTTTAGCATATATTGGCAGGTATTACTACCAATATTAATTTGGTGGTATTTACCTAATTGTGATTTTCAATTTTCCTTATGCCTGAACTGTCAGCTTTCAAACCAAACTGATCAACTGCAGTCTTCTGTAGAGAAACCAAAGGCAAAGGCTCACAGACTTCCCTGGATAATGAGATGAAGGGTGAATTTGGGACGACAGTCTGAAGGAACAATACAACTCTACAATAGTATACTTAATGGTGCCCAAATCCAGCCTGGAGGCAGATGTCAGGCTTCAATCAGCTTTGATGTCTGACTAGACAGGTGGTCCATCTCACTTTTCTTACTTGATGAGATCAATCTTTGAGCTAAGCCTGCTTAAAGGTTTGCTTTACACGTAACTGAAAACTGACGTGGAGCAGAAGGTTGTAGAGCAAGCAGCAAACATTTCTAATGAGAAGCTATTTTGATATCTTTTTCATAACTGTATCTTATTAATTTATTTACTAATATTATAATAGTGTGTATTTTCTAAAAATTGTCTAATCGACATATTTAATGGTTGATCATGACCAATATTTTAAAAATGTTTATTGCAGTAATATTATAATAATGTATATTTTCTAAAAATTGTCTAATCGACATATTTAATGGTTGATCATGACCAATATTTTAAAAATGTTTATTGCAGTATCTATAAACAATGGAATATATTATTGTGGAAAACAGAAATAAAAATTTACTAATTATATATATATTTGGAACTAAGAGTTCATCTCCTTATCATGAATACACCTACAAAATTTTTTATTGGGCTTTTCACTATATTTTTAAATTTATAATAATACACCTTAAAAATTAAATGCAAATATTCATAATAAAATAATTATATTTTACCTTATTAACATATTTTTCATGACTTCATATTAATGTTGAACAAATCTATATTTCAGATCACCTTCTGGCATATTTGTAAGCACTTTGAATCAAGTAATTATACATTAATCATTATGTACAATTTTAATACTTAAGTTATTCAAAAGGAAATTAAAGAATTTTTTTAAAAAGCATAAATGAAATCCAAGGTTACAAATTTAAGTAAATTAAAAAGAAGTAAATCACTTATCAGCCAATTAAATCTGGTAAAAATTTTAATTTGGTGGAGTACAAAAAATTGAACCTCAGTTCAACCGCTGAGCCACATCCACAGCCCTATTTTGTATTTTATTTAGCGACAGGATCTCACTGAGTTGCTTAGCATCTCAGTGTTGTTGAAGCTGGCTTTGAACTCAACATCTTTCTGCCTCGGCCTCCTAAGCCACTGGGATTACAGGAGTGTGCCACCACACCCAACTTAACTATTGCATTTTTAAGGGGTTCTGTTTTATGTCACTGGTAAAGATGAGTTGACAACATAATGACATTGAACTAAGGCATGACTTTCTCACAAAATCGATATATACATTTATTCATTTGTAATTTTCTTTTTATACACTGGTAAAATAAATACAAGTTTAGAGTTAGAACTTTTTTGTTAATAACATTAAAGTCCTTTTAAATATCATGATTATGCCTATACTTTTTATTTATTGTTACTTCTGAAAAAATGAATATGTAATTTTATGTTTTGAAGTGTAGCAAAAACTTCATCAATCTTTAAAGAACGATGTTCTCTATCTTCATGGGTAAGGTACTATCATATGGAGAAGCTGTGAAATTACTCCTGCTGTACTCTCACAGCTGAACCCATTTATGGAATTTGTAGCTCAATTTTTTTTATAATGGGAAGAAATATAAAATCATTAAAAGCCAAGAGTGCTAAGTATAGTGGGTCAAAGGTTTGGGCTAATTCCATTCATGACCAGAGGCCCAGGGATTGAAATTGTTACGTAACTCATGAGGTGACTCTGAAGGCAATTCAATGTGGTTAAGAAGCAGTCTCCCAATTGACAGTATATACCAGTGTGGCTGCCTGGATATTACCTCAAGGGTGTGGTTACATAACTTCTGGCATGCCATAACCACCCCTACACAGGCAGCTCTTAGTGATGTGTGCCAAGGAGGAAAAATGAGTAGAAATGTGAAAAGGTGAACTATCCATGAAAAACATAATTACATTAAAAGGAAGCAGCTTGATTGTTTTGGGTGAAGTTAACATGGTTCAGATGACTTCATGTGAATCCTGATTTGGAAAGTGGTTTCTTACTGGCAATATGCATTTTGAATAATTCACATAAAGGTAGCTAGAGGTTTAAAAAAAATGGTACTGATTCTCTCTTTCATGAAATTCTTGGCAATCACTGTGTGGATCTAAATGATGAAAACAGAGATTTAGACTGGTAATTTCAAACTACCTACTATACATATGGATTTTTAAATTTTTTCTTTTTAGTTATACATGACAGTAGAATGTATTATGCAAACATATTATACAAATATAAAGTACAACTTCCCATTCTTCTGGTTATACACGATATGGAATTATGTCAGTCATGTATTCATACATGAACATAGGAAAGTAATGTCTGATTCATTCTACCATTTTTCCTATTCCATTCTCTCACCCTTCCCTCAATTCTCATTTGTGTAATCCAAAGTACTTCTATTCTTTTCTACCCATCCCCCTTATTGTGAGTTAGCATCCATATATCAGACAGAACATTCAACCTTTGAATTTTATCCTCAAATCATAGCCAAAAAATTGAAAGTTTGTTACTACAGGTAATATACAAATGCTATCATATTTTTATTTATAAACAATACATGGTCTGATATTTAAAATGACTCTGTTTTATTCTAAAAATATATTTGCACATAGTAAAGCACAATTTGGTTATCTCCCTGTAAAGTTTATATCTAATTACTTCATGTTGTATGCAATTCAGCAGGGGAGATTTATGAAATTAATAATATGTGTAATAATAATAATGACCACTGAGTTTTAAATAATAGGGGCTGTGCATATGAGGAACCATAAAACTAAGTTTCATTCACTTTGTGGTAATTTTGCCTTCATATAAAAACTTAGAAACTTTACACATTCTGTTATTTTTCTCCCTACAAAAATGGTCTTCTATAAATTCTTAAGTGTTAAGTACAAAACCAAAATATGCTTGGCTGTCTTATGCCAACTACCTATAGTGTAATATTAAGCCACATTCAAAAGTGATTGCCATGTACTTCAAGGCTTCCTCTTCCAGGCCACACAAGAAGCGTTCAAACAACACTGCTCCCTGAAGAGCGGTATTACTGTTCCATGTAACCCAAAGCAGTGTTTTCCACAGGACCCACCATTAGACCATCCCTTACTTGCCTTCTTACACTACTCAGGTGTGGTGATGGCTCATGAGGCTTTCTTTTGATTCCACTTTTGGACTGTGATGAAATAATGCAAGGCAGCCCACCAATGAGAGCTCTTTGTTCTTCAGACCAAGAGGAAAAGTTTCTAAAGAGTGAATTCTAGGTAAGTTGCAAGATTCCTTGGTGAGCCATGACATTTTTGGTCAGTATTAGTAGTTACAGAATACTTCTAGGAGAATCCAGAGCAACCTAAAAAGAAATGAGTGGCACGGGGGGTTAAACTAAATAAAAAATGTTATTTGATCTTGAAGGTGCTGAGGACTTGCCATCCTGAAATTGTCCCCATTCTGCTGTTCTATATTTTCTGCATGGGAATCATATCATCTCCATGCTTGGAACAGCCACTGCTGATGGGAGAACACAAAGGTAGAGTGGAAGCCATGGGTGGGGAATAGCAGAATAGGGAGAGGACTCAAGAGAAATACAGTTTGGCATAGCTCCGTGTCCTCATTTATATGCAGAAGATAAAATATTTTTAAACTACTGACCCAAAAGGATATCCCTTAAGAAGTAAATTATGCTAAATACCAACTATGATTATAATTGCAGTATGTGAAGCTTCAATCCTTGACAAATCTTAATGAAATGAAACTTTAAGCCTCCTTGGAAACACGACTATTTTAATGATTAAGCAACTACTACTGTTCCATGCATGCTGTTTCCTGAAGACCTTTACAATATCTCATCTCGAAAGGTTTTTATAAGAGCAACACAAAATTCACTGATGTTACTCTAGATGCCCTTATAAGTTCAGAAATTGTTTGGTAATTATTGCAGATCATCCTAGTTTTAGGTTTGAGCTGTCAAAAATTGCTTTCCTTGTTTTTCTTTTACTAATAAGTAGAGGGGTTTAAACAAACCAGAACAATGACAGCAATAACAACAAAGTAATCCCCTAGAAAAATGAAGAGCAATTCAGTTTTTAAATTGTTCAAAATCTTACATTTACTTAATGACATTGAGAGTTTTTTTAAAGGTAAAATAAAAATATCCCCTTAGGTATATAAAAAAATGTTATTTCCCAGGAGGAAACCCATGTTTCTGATCACTTTGATAGTGCAGTTTGATTATTTGTGAGCATTATTTAATTTTTAATTTCTTTTTTTGTTTCCCATGGGCATAGTGTAAGGTTATCCATCTAGTAGCTGCTGCACACCTGCTTTTCAATAAATAAAAACATTCCAGACAAGTTATTTATGTCATCACATCACTGCCACGCTACTGAGACTTAAAAGAAGAAAAGAGAAACAAACTGTAGATGTCTTACTATGCAAAAGAAAGTTACAAAATTTTATTTTTCTCTTATTCCTAGAATATTAATATCTATATTCATGCCTAGAACTTTTAATCATTAAAAATGTTAAATGGTGATTGTGACTAAAGTAAATGTGCTTACATAATAAAATAACTTATTCTTCTCAATTTCACCCCCAAAAATAAGGCTCAGTGTACAAACTGTATGGAGAGGAAAAGATGTGATAATAAAGACTACTTTCTCAGTAGGAATTAGGCATGAGATGAGGAGAGAAATAGGAAGAAAGATTATACAAAAGGAGAGGTTTATAATAGGGAAGGAAATATGAAGCAAGCACTGAATGAACAAAGGTCCAATGCAAGGGAAACCACATGCATGGAGGTACTTCTGTCGTGTGTCCGTTTGGAACGTGGCACTCTGTACTACATCAGGTTTTGGATGGTAAGAATAAATAAGTACTTTGGGAGCAGTTCAGTTCTTCATCTAAAGAAGCTCATTCCAAACCATGACACAATTCTACAAATCCAAAAAAAAAAAGCAGCTCATTATTAGCCAAGTAGTATGCTGAGTACTCTACATACATGAACCCAGGAAGAACAAGCATACAGAGATTAAATAATCTGACCAAATGAAAATGCCAATAAAACTTGCCATGTCACACACCTGCCTTTTAAATCTTCACATATCTAAAGCTCATCGTATCACTATGCAAGTGACTGATCCACAATGGTGTGTGAATCATTCAAAATACAGACCAATATTTTTTAAATTTCCAAGCATAAGTCAATAAAAAAATGAAGCTAAGTCAGAAACATATGTAAAGAAACAAACTCCTATGGGGTAAAAACTCCTTTATGTGCTTTTAACTATGTTAGAATAATTTGATAATATTTTGGATAGTAAGTAAATTAGCATTTTTCCAAGAGCAACACTTGATTTACAAATAGCACCTCCAGGCAGGCATTCTCTTTTGATGAGTTTGATTATATAAATCTGAAATGGGGATTATGCTAACAAAGCTGGTAAGCCTGTATAGAAAGACTAAAAATACATTATCCAAGTATTAGAAATATTTTTATATGTAAAGTCATGCCAACTTTATTTTGTTAGCCAATTAGTAACCTCAGAATATATGATAATTATAATTTTAATATAAATAATTATAAATCATGAAGAATTTTACATTCCTAAGAAAATAAGGACTCAGTAACATAGTAGTGGCTTAGTTTTTGGTAAGAGTATTAAATCTCTCTCTCTCATATATATATATATATATATATATATATATATATATATATATATATTCCTTCTCACTATTTATAATATCTTTCTTTTGGACAGTTATTTAGACCAGGTACCTTAAAATATTGGAAATGAAGAAATATATTAGGACTGGATGGTAAATGAAATTTATACCTGTTTAAATTTTAAAAATATGATTTTTAAAAAAAAATGTCAACCACAAAAATGAACCTTTTATACATTTAATAGTATTTTTGTTATATTTTCATATTAAGGTTATTATGACTTTGGTTACAGTCATCATATTAGTCTGACCAAATATACAATGCTTTCTAATTTGGTAAATTCTTTTTTTGCCTATAATTACATTCATTGTAATTCCTGCTGATTCTTATGAAAAACATAATTTACAAATGCAATGTAATCATAATGCAAGAAATAATAAATGTTTAAGGAGACAGAAATACTCATTACTCTGATTTGATCATTACACATTGTATACATGTACCAAATTATCACACTATACCCCACAAATATGTACACTTACTATGTTTGAATTTTGAAAATTTTAAGGAATATATATATAGTGCATATTATTTTTGGTTCTTCTTGTATAAAAATGGATTATAAGATAGACTTTGTTTATAATATGTCATGTTAAGAGGTTATTTAAATAGATACAAAGGAAGGAGGCAAAGCATAGTTCTGCCACTGTACTATCTAAGTGATCTTGAGAAAGTGATTTAATCTTGCCAAACTTCAGTTTTCTCATGTATAAGCCAGGAATAATAAAAGGTTGTGGTAAGGATAAAACAAGAATATGTTTGTATACTTTTAACATATGATCTGCTGCATAGTGAGTGATCAACACATTAGCTAAGTTATTATTACCAATGCTCATAACATTTCAGTGATAACTGCAAGAAAGTTTCCATCAGAGGAAATATAGGATCTATCTTGGGTTTTAAAAGGCACACCCTAGCTTTAGTATTAAGAACAAATTGTAGGAGACTAGAACAGAAGCAGAAAAGCTGGGTAGGCAACCATCACAGTAACTACCAAGATAAGAGTGCAAGGAGTGGTGACATATGAAAATGCTAGAAAGATAGCATCAAAGATGCTTTATTAACTGGACCTGGATTTTGTTGGAAAGAGTCAAGATAATTCAAAATTGGATTTTCTAGTGGGGGGTATTATGGTCTAAATGTGGTCCTCCAAAATTCCTGTGTTGATAGTCACCAACAGGAAAATATTGAGAGGTGAGTCTTTCAAAAAGTCATGAGGGCAGAGCCCTTAAATCAAGATTAGTGCTGGCAATGCAGCTCAGTGGTGCAGCGCCTGTCTTGCATGCACAAGGCCCTGGGTTTGATCCCCCAGCACCGCAAATAAAGAAAAATGGCATGGTGTTATTCTTATAAAGGAGTTTGAAAAGAGCACCCCAGTTCCCTTTTTGCTCCAATGTTCCTTCTGCCACATGAAGAAGTGGAGTTTAATCCCCTCCAGAGGACTCAGGAGCAAAGCACCATCTTAGAAGAAGAAAAACAGCCTTCAGCAGACATCAGATCTGCTGGAACTTTTGTCTTGGATTGCCCTGGCCTTCAGAGCAGTGAGGAATACATTTCAATTATTTACAAATTACCCAGGCTGTGTTATTTTGATATAGCAGTAGAAATGAAATAAGATGGGGGAATATATTCATCAATTTTTTAATGGAAGAATTTTTTTGTCTTCCTAAGTGACTGGAAGACAGATTTTGGAGTGACAGGATACTTAAATGGGGACAATAATACAGTGGTAGGTTTGTAATAAGGAAATGAAGACAACTGGGAATTTGGTTTCATACACATTCAGATAGAGATTCCTATCAGACATCCTTGGAGATGTCAAGGAAGTAGTTGCAAAAACAAAAGGTAAAGTCTGACTAGAGGTTTAAAAGCAGAGTTGCTATTGATTATGCTGTGCATAATGGGGTTCAAATGTGATATGGCAAGTTGAAAGAAGACACTTCCAAATCAACAGTTAATCATAACATAAGCTATTTTTCCCCAAGAGAGATTTTTTTTAAAAAAACTGTTAAATATGTGAATAATTGCTACGTTATTAGTGCATCACACTTTGACATTGTCTGGATGTTATTATATGTTTAGAAAAATCACACTCTTTGAATACACAGATTATTTTTTAAAAATTCACAATTCCAAGAACTGTTTGTTATGAAATATATTTGGGTAAGATTAGAGGAAGTGGCCAATACTTGGGAAAAACAGTTTAGTGCACAGATATTGACTTTATCTCTAAGACATACCAATCACTGCTTAATTGCAAGATTCACAAACATTAAAATAACTTCCTTGCATTTGAAGTAGGCATACAGTTATATTCTCTAATAACTCAGTATTTATTCAACTGGATATTCAGTCACTTGACACTGGAAATGAAGAGGAAAAGACAAAGCCTGAGTCCTGAGGAGCTTACTTAATATTGTTGAGTGAAGAAATTACCATGTGCTCTACTAACCACTTTCCCAGGGTGCTGAAGAAGCACATGAGTAGAACAGTCACAGGCTAAATGAAGTTTCTGAATGAACTCTGGAAAAGAGGTGACTTTACAGATGGACCCACAGGAATCTAGGTACTTAGGAGATTGAGAATATGGAATGGGGAAGCACACTGGAAGAAGAACTATACAAGGAAAGACACTTCCTCATGGAACTCATTACTTCCTTCCCAGCCCCCAATTCAGTTCCATATATTATTATTTTTTAAAAATGAGCTGTTTTTGCAACACTAACATGATGCAATTGACCATTTAAACTGACAAAAATAAATGTATCCAATCTATAGAACAAACATGCTTTATATTTCCAAAGATTCCCTCTTTTCAAAACAGACAGTTTGATGAAGATTAGGGTCTACTTTTTCTTCTATTAGATGCAGTCTCTGATTTAATTCCTAGGTCCTTGATCCACTTTGAGTTGAGTTGGTGCATGGTGAGAGTCAGGGGTTTACTTTCATTTTGTTGCATATGGATTTCCAGTTTTCCCAGCACCATTTGTTGAAGAGGTTATCTTTTCTCCAGTGCATGTTTTTGGTGCCTTTGTCTAATATAAGATAATTGTAACTTTATGGGTCAACTTCCTTAATTAGACTCCTATGGCACAAGAATTAAAACCAATAATCAATAAATGGGATGGATTCAAACTAAAAAGTTTCTTTTCAACAAAAGAAACAATCTGTGAGATGAATAGAGAGACTACATCTTGGGAGCAAATTTTTACCTCTCACACATCAGACAGAGCACTAATTTGTGAAGTATATTGCCGCAGCCCGGCTGGCTGGGCAAAATAAGCGGAGGGGTGACGAATAACTTGTGTACGTTGATACAGCAGGAGTAGGAGCCGTTTATTGCAGGACAGGAGCAGTATTTATACATTCCACACAGCTTATCTAATTAGCATAAACTAGATACATCAGTCAACCAATAAGGAATCTCCACACTTAATGGCTCGCTTTTGTTACTTCTCAAACCACTCCCTCTGGCATTTTGCCAGGCACCATCCAGACTTGTTTACAACTCTAACATTCCCCTGGCAAAATGCCAGGTGTTATTTTGACTTGTTTACAGACTCTAACAGTATATAAAGAACTCAAAAAGCTAAACACCAAAAAAAAAAAAAAAAACAATTAAATAACCCAGTCAATAGATGGGCCAAGGAACTGAACAGACACTTCTCAGAAGAGGATATACTATCAATCAACAAATGTATGAAAAAATGTTCATTATCTCTAGCAATTAGAGAAATTCAAATCAAAACTACTCTAAGATTTCATCTCACTCCTGTCAGAAAATGGCAGCTATTAAGAAGACAACAATAAGTGTTGGTGAGGATGTGGGGAAAAAGGCACACTCATACATTGCAGGTGGAACTGCAAATTGGGCAGCCAATATGAAAGCAGTATGGAGATTCCTTGGAAACCTGGTAATGGAACCACCATTTGACCCAGCTATCCCTCTCTTTGGTCTATTCCCAAAGGACTTAAAAACAGTATACAGGGATACAGCCATATCACTGTTTATAGCAGCACAATTCACAATAGCTATACTGTGGAACCAATCTAGATGCCCCTCGGTAGGTGAATGGATTTTAAAAATGTGGCATAAATACACAATGGAATATTATTCAGCAATAAAAGAGAATAAAATCATGGCATTTTCAAGTAAATGGATGGAGTTGGAGAAGATAATGCTAAGTAAAGTTAGCCAATCCCCAAAAAACAAATGCCGAATGTTTTCTCTGGATATAAGGTGACTAACTCATAGTGGGGTAGGGAGTGGGAGTGTAGGAGGAATAGATGATCTCTAGATAGGGCAGAGGGGTGGGAAGGGAAGGGAGTGGGCAGGGGGTTAGCAATGATGGTGGAATGTGATGGACATCATTATACAAAGTACATGTATGAAGACATGAATTGGTGTGAACATACTTTATATACAACCCGAGATATGAAAAATTGTGTATTCTGCCATCATGTATTTAAAAAAATTAAATCAATTTTAAAAAACAGACATTTTGGAATGTAGACTGGATCTTCATCCATTTCTAAGGAAAAAGAAAAGGATTTGGGAAATTTCAGGAAAACTTCTTGCTGTCCATCCTACTTTCTGGTCTACATATGCCCAGGATACCAGAAATAGCCATGACAGTGGAATCCTAAGTTGTGGATTAAAATATAAATAAATGTTGCAAGAAGTCTGATGACCATTTATATCTTAATGTGGCCTGACAGTATCAAATTCTGAGGACCTTCCCCCAAAATGTGTACTTGGACAAGTTGTGAGGCAAAAATAATAACTGATCATGAGCAGATTTAAGAATATCAAAGATAAACCAATGTAACTTTAGAGACTGCGTTAAATTCTTACATAAGTTTGACAAATATAAAATATAAAAGTTAACTCTAACTATATAATAACATAATTTGGAAATAAGCTATGAATTTCGATCTACAAAGACTTTAATATGGGCTTTAATATGAGGAAAGAATTTTAATAGTCCTGGCACATTCTGAAACTGAGAAAATTTCTCTAGCATCTCCCAGGAATTGCTGTAGGTGAACAAGACCTTGTTTCTTTCCTTAGGAATGAACAGTCCATAAGGTAAACTCCAACACCTTCAGAAGTAAAATAACCTCTTTCATTCTGAGAAAGTACATTATAATACTGAAATCTATTTCACTGAAAAAGCCCTATTTATTAAGTAGGTGAGTTAATCAGGGGATTGATTTCAATAGAGGATAAGCAAATATGGAAGTTTCTCTCTTGAATACTGAGAATTATAACCACATTTCTAAGACCTCACTTAATTAAAAAATATGACTTGATTTCTTATTGTACTTGAGTAGAAAATAAGACTAATTTGTGGAATGGATTTTAGAAAGCAGGGTCTCCCCCACTCCCATTATTCTTTAGGCTAAAAAATGTACCTTCAATCACAGGATTTGGGTTAAAAATAAAATAATATTTTTATGATATTGTGTAATAATGTCTTGAAGCATCTAGTGACAGAGCCATATGTATTCTAGATACAGTAGTCAATGGAAATGATTAGGTCCCGGCCAAAATGTGTAACAGCAAGAAATATAAACCCACAGTCTATATACACTTGTATGGTGGAGGTAATTTCATGGAGTATAAATCTCAGGAAATTGCGTCTATGATATTTATTACATGAATAGATGTAGAATACCGAATTTATTTTTTCTTAGGTGAAAAGGAGGGAGAAATCAAGGCTAAAATGGTTGACATAGACTTTTAATTTCATAGTTATTTGTGTTAAAAGTTTTATTCACAACTGAATGTATTTTAATGTTGAAAATATGTAATAGATAAATAGACAGCATGATAACAGTAACTGAAATATTGTTCACTCAGAGCTTATTCTGTTAACTGAGTAGGAAACTGAGCCTTATGAAAAATAAATAAAGCAACACACTTTCAACCATACCAGTTGCTCCCTATGGAATACCAAGTAGAGAGACACCTGAGGACTGGCTCAGAGGACAAGCACGGAATGTCCAACTCACAGTGGGTGAGAAGAGCAGCTGCCTTTCTAAAGTAATTAAGAAGCCTCTAAAATTCCCCAGGAAAGCCAATTCATGACACTATACTATTTTGTGTGGTCCTGAATCCCTGATGAAATTTGATTGTGTGAGCATCCAAGACAAGCAGTGTAGAAACAGTGACTAATTTTACTTATGCATCCATTCTGGTGGCTTTATAAAGTTGAGAAGACACCATCAATACAGGACAAAAGTAGTGTTCTGCAGCTGAGATCATCTGTGCCAAATCACACCACAGCTCAATCTGCCAAATATCCAAGGGCAATGTGAAAATTTAAAACACAGACATATGTTCTAAATATATGGAATGATTCCAAATATTAGCATTTGGGAAGACCCATATATAGATTCTTTCCTTTTCATTCCATCCCATTCTATTTCGTTAAATGCTAAGCCATAACAAAAGGTTCCAGTTTCCCAAATTCCTATTTGTCTTCATTCCAGAACATTTTATGCACCACTGTTATATCAGTCTTGTGAGTCGCTGCTTCGGTAATATTATCTCCCACTTAGAACCCATTAATGGCTTCTCATTGCCTACCAAATCAATCAGAATTTCCTCACAACAGTACTAACAGTATGTATTCACACCTCACGCTGTATCCCAATCTCCTACTAAACCCCCAATTTCATGTCTGGTTTTCTCTAGCCAACAGAATGATAATTGCCTCCCAACACTACACACCACATGTGTCTCCACGTCGTCACTCAAGGTGTCCTTCCCGTGGTGGAGAGCATGGCATCCCTCTGTGTCCCTACTCCTTGTTCCTCTCCAACTCTACTTTCACCATGAACCTTTCCTTGGTCTGTCAACATTGTGAATCTTCACAGTCCTTCAGAAATGTCTTATGGCGATCCACAAACCCTCCTTTGTGTCATAAATTCTTTACATAGTTATCTCCTTACACTTAAAGACTGTGAGCTTGTGGTTTATAGAACCTAATATATTGCTCAAAAATGGGTGCTCAATACTCATTTGTCACTTTGAACTGAATCTAGCAGTATTTGAGGTTTCCTTTAGTGACTGGATGTGGGGTTCTAAAGCTTGAGGTCTGTCACTGTTTATTCAAAGACTTTCCCCCATTTTTTCCCTTTTGTTTGCATACTTGCACCAAACTAAACAGTATCAACTGAAAGAGGGAGCACACCCAGTTTTTTCTTAAAAAATAAACAAATAAAAGCATCCTGGATATTAACCATAACAACAAAAAATATAAAAGCATTGTTTCTCGAAATATGTCTGGATTGCTACAAATTGTGCAGAAAAATTGCAGAACTAAGCATCTTCCAGTATTCAAGCATCCTTAATTAATACTTAGATAATGAGACAGTTTTCATTATTAATTGAGTAACTGCTTCAATACCTTTAATTTTATGAAATTATTTCATGCTGGAATAAATAGATACTTGTAGTTGTTTTCATCTGTAACTAAGGTATATAAATGCCAAGAAAAATCTACTTATCTTCATTTTCTATATGAAGAATGATATAAACTCTAAAAAATAAATAAATTCATATAAAAGTGATTTTTCTGAACAGCTACAATTATTTGAAGTTGTCTTTTGCCCTGACACTGCACTCTCTTGGTATGTTCACAGCCTCTTATGTTACCTCCTTGGGGACTTCTTCCTTTTTCTCTTGTATTGGAGATCATTAGCCATGCCTACCACATTCTTCCCTATGTCTAACCTTCCCTCAGAAAATCGACTAGCAAACTGACTTGTTTCCATTCTAGGTTTCTCACCTATGCACAGTATCTGGTAAATACTTTGCCCACTATAAAAATCTTTTGAAAAATCAGATGAACAACAGCAGCAAAGAAGATCTCTTTCAATCCATGAGGTTTAATATAGTATGTCTTCACCACAGTGACCTCCATCACTTTAAATTCAGTCTATATCGAACACAACTTAGTGTGGCTGTTTTTACCTTGAGTCTCCAAAATCTTCCAGTTTCCTTCCCCTGAACTCCAATTCCCTTCTATTCCTGTTCTGTATCGCATGATATACACAATGAAATTATTTGTTTATTTCCTTCTGTTTTCTTTTATTTAAATGTTAATTATTCCCATTATTATGTCCCTAGGGTCTTATTCTGGGCTATGTTTATAACATAATATTTATTATTCACTAAATGCTCACCATATGCCAGATGCTGCACTAAGTTTTACATGCATCATTTTTATTGATTTTCAAAGTAACTCAATTAGAAGATGCTACTTTTATTCATATTTTACAAATGAGAAGTCCTTCAAATATTTATTGAATATGATACATAATTATATATGAAACTGTCTTGTGTCCAAGTTTCTAGACGTTTCCATCTCAGAATTAAGTACATAATATCTATAATTTAATTTTCCCCTAGTAGTTTCTCTAATAAATATTTAGAAATAATTGTATCAGAAAAATATTAAGATAATATTACTTTAATTTGATAAATGGGTATCCTTAGCAAGAGAATTAACCACATTTAGCAACATAAACTGTTATTTAGAACATGTTTGTTCTCTTAAAAGAAAAGGTTATGTTGGCAAGTGTTATTCAGAGGTTTAGATCAGTGCAATAATTTTGAATAACTATTTTTAATAAACATTATGAATGATTACCACAACTATAAACTAATGAGGTTGCTAAAATCACCAAAATATGATAATAATGAAAAAAGACATTATTTTAGCTTCTTCGTTGGAGTGCCATCCATTATCTTTTCCTCTCTGAAGAGTACTGAAAGAAAATTCACATCTACAAAAAAAATCATAACTAGAAGTGGAGATAAAAATTATAAATGCAGGCAGTGATGAAGAATCTACTCAAACAAAGGAGGATCCTTACAGCAGAAAATTGAAGCACTAGGGAAAGAAGGAATCATTCTTGTATCTAAGACAAGGAGTAAATGGTTTGCTCCACTGATTCTGACAACCTGCAGGTTGGTTATGAAACACCAACACAAGGGCTTCAAGACATGGAAGTTTCAGAAAATGTGGCAGATGAAACACATTGTAATGAAAACCCAAGGGACACTTCTTTCTTCAAAATAAATCAAAGCCACTCCTGGGGAATAAACAAACTAGCAGTATGCAGCTGCTAGTGTGGTTCTTAGCATCTATGGGTACCTGTGATTGAATAAATAGTATCAACTGAAAGAGGGAGCACACCCAGAATGCTGTTGTGAAGAGCACGGAGGGCTGGAACCTGCACTAGGCTCCACTTGGGAGTCTGGCTTTTCATATCACATTTCGTGTGATCCTCACCACGCTTCAGGGATGTGTCTCTAATCATTCTCATTTTATAGATGATGAAACTGGGACCTGAAGATTTCCTTGTTTAAAATCACAAAGTAACTTGTGAGGCTGAAATGAACTCTTTTCTGACTAGGATTGAGTGTTCTTTCCTCTCTAGTCCAGGGTTTAACCAGAACACAGATATACAGCATATTTGATATTAACAAATATGTCTTCTGCCTTTCCAAAGCCCCTGATGCTGTTCAGGGGGAGGAGAGATGTGGGCTGTGACACAGATCAGTAAGGATCCAATAATACCCAGGTTGAATAAGGCAGAAACAGAAGAAAGGAGAGAAGGGAAGGAAGGGGAAAAAAGAGAAAAAGAAAGGAGGAATTGGGGTGCAAAGAAGAAGGAGAGAAAAATAAGAGTGGGACTCATAGTTGGAGAAAATGACTCAGAGGAATTACTATCCCACTCTTCTAAGGAAGCACATAATTAAAACTTCTTCATCTTCTGAAATATCTAACTAAAAAAGACACAAGAGTAGATAGCCTCTCTCACTTTTTTTCCCCTTTTTCTTCTTTGCTTCTATCTCCGCACTTAAAATTGCCTACACATTACAGAATGTTTTATTTGATTTCCTTTTAATGTCCCAGTGAATATTCAGAGTGTTACTTAATTTATATATGGTGTGGTGTTGTTTACACATAGATACCATGAAAAATAAAAATAAAAAGGTGTGAGTGTTCGTGTGTGAGTGTGTGCATTGAGACAGGAGGAGGAGGTAATTAAAGGAGGTGGAAGAAGCATATAAAAGCCTGTTTCTTACACTATCCACCCTCATCAAAAAATAAATCTGTAATTCATGAGTAAAATATAATCTGAATTTTACATCAGCACTATAAAGGTTCTTATTGAGTGTAAGTTTTTAAAATGTTATTGTGTTATAAAATTTAATGGAAAATTTTTCTTTCCCTTAAAAGTAAACCCAAATGCCACAGACATTTCCCCAAAATTCCAGCTGTCTGCTTGCTCTCCTTGTGTCTCCAGAGCTATTTTATTTTTCCTCCATTGGTGTACTCTTTGATATATGATGGCATTTTAAGGGGATTAACAGAATTAAGATTTCTCCAATGGACTAAGCAATATATTTTCACATCACAAAATTAGTGTTTTAATCAGAAAACTTTCATTACTAGTTTAAAAAAAAATCTCAATGAAAGAATAGTCTTCTAAATCAATCGAGGTTTTGATCCAATAATTTGACAAGTATATTAGTGTACGCATAAATGTGAAATTTTGGAAGGTCCAGACATAGGAAGAAAAAATTTCTAATTTATAATAAAGTCCCAGAGTGTTTCTAGTAAAAATTCTTTTATGTTCTGCCACACCTCATTTGTTACAGGTTTTTCCTATTTCCTATGTTGTTTTTTCCACTGAAGGAGTCACAGCCCAAGTACATTTCTTTCTAAATACAGAATATCTATCCATTCATCCATCTGTCCATCCATTCATTCTTTCATTCATGTATTCAGTTCAACCAAAAGAGCAGTCATTTTTCACCCACCAGATGCCTTGTCTTATGTTAAACACTAGGGAATAGAGACAGACAGAATGTTCCTACTTTTGAACAGATTAAAAGGTAATCAGGTGATTTCAGTATAATAAAGAAACAGCTACATTAAATATATGAACGAAAGTAAGAGAACAAGAGCCTATAAAGGCAGAAATCATGCCTCTTACCTCACCTCCACACAGAAGGTAAAATTTACAATTCACAAATGCAGTTGACAAAATATTCTCTCTTCCATTTGGCCTGTTTCTGTTCCTCCTCACTGTCCCCTCAACCAGGCTGTCTATTCTTTCCCTCATGCTCCATGGAATTAGTTAACTGCACACTGCATTCTCCAGCACCTCTAAGGTGGCACCACACTGTTGTGTCCTGAAGTTTCTCCCTTAGGACTGAAGCTACTCGAAGGCAAGGACTGGTTCTTTCAGCTTCATATCACCAATGCTCATTGTGTAAATTAATAATAAATGGAAAAAGGAAAGAAAATACAGTGGGTCCTCCAAATGTCATTCTGCATATTGGGTTCAATTAATCACCAATTGAAAATATTAGACAAAAATTGCATCCATACTGAATAAAATCAACTTTTTTCTTGTCATTATTCTCAATACAGTGCAACAAAAATTTACAGAGCATTTACATTGTATTAGGTATTACAAGTACTTTAAAGATGATTTACAGTACACAGGAAGATGTGTATAGGTTATATACAATCACTAGGAGACTTGAGCATTAGCAGATTTTGGTATTCACGGGATTCCTGGAATCAATCTCCAGTAGATTAATCAATCTCCAGGTAATTAGGAGAACTAATTACCTATACAGAAGACACTAGACCAGCATCTTGCACTGAGCTTTCCCAGGTACACACATAACAGCTCGCTCAATTCCTAAGAAGTACTCTTTTATCTTTTCCTCTACAAAGGTAAGAATTTAAAGTATTTTCTCTTTTAAATGGATTTTTCCCCAGAGGGCAAACCACTCATTTACTCTCCTGGCAGAGAAAAACAATAAAGTGTCAAGATGTCTTAGCCAGTTTGAAAATATTCTGGAATTTCTGGTTTCTTTTCCTTGTTTTTCACACAGCTATATAAATGTGGACCTAATCTGAAAGTCAGCTTGAAACACACACTTCAAGGTATTTGCAGTACTTTTTTAAATATTTCACTTGACTAGGAAGTTGTTTTAAAAGATGGCATAACCAGACTGCACCTATTTATATTGGTTATTTCAAAATATCCATGAATCACTATTTTTATATACTTTAGCTAGCTAGTCAGCCAGTTCAGAGAACAAAATATGGTTAGGGTAAATCATTAGAATAACAGTTACTAGTTGAATGATCTAATGCAGATTGGATCACAAGAAGGCCACAAAAGGAAACTTAGTTTCTATCTCATGTAAGTACACTTTAGTCATCTGATCAAAACAATAACAACAAAAATACCCTTTCAGAAGAGTGGAAAATTAAGTCTACTATTTTAGAAAAGTCATTAAATATTTGAGTCAAGAACAAAAATATGTAAGTCAGGAAAAAGGCACAGCACTTGCAGAGAAAGGAGGTCTGTATTAAATATACTTGGATATGTCAGTCAGTGCAGTATTTATTTAACGAACCAAGCTTCTGGGATTTCATTTCTATTTGCCACCTGGTGAATAAAAATGTGTGAAGTCCATGTTGTCTGTGACCTTTCACTAAAAGTTTCATTCCTTAGTCATATTCTGTATTGGTGGTCGGGTTTAAAGCCAAGAATTTACTTGTCATCTGACTGAGTTTCCTCTTCACATGAAATGCTTCAGCTAAATTACACCATCCTAAATGGCGGCACATAAGGTGACAAAAATGGTTGAAGGATTTTCTATGCCCAACATGTCCATTCCTTAAAGAAGTGTTCAAGTATTACAAAACCACTGTAGTAAGTAAGGACAGATTCTGTACATTTTGGTCATTTGTGCTCTAAGATGGATAGTGGTTAACTGGGTATCTAAATCAATTGGCTTATGAAGTCTCCTTGGGTTGAACAGACTTCATTGAGTCTGCAGGGTCCATCTCCAGAGTCGTGAGTATATACACAGAAACTTCATCTTTAGCTATCTCCACTAGAAGACTTGACCAAATTTAACCAAGACAATATGTCTATACATGAGTCTCTAAACCAAGGTTCTCAGATTTGATGGTCTATGAACTTACGGAAATGTATGCCACCAGCATCCAGATGCACACATGTGTGAATGATTGTCTAAGGTTCATAGGTGTGTTTTACTTCTCCTAAAGGGGATATGACCCCAAAAGATTTTGTAAACTTAGCCTTTGCACCAATAGTTACTGTCCAGAGATTTCTGAATTATGGGTTCTCAGCATCCATCTGCTGCTGCCCACATATCCAGCTGTACCCCAGTCAACAGAGCATGGTCAGTGCTCAAATAAAGTTATCTTCAGGCTTTGATTATTAGTTTGACCACAGGATGTGCTGCCTTGGCTCCATTATAAAGCTAACCTTGACTGATACAATTCAGGACACGATAAAATTGGGCACTCAGAAGTAAAACAGTATCATCTAGTTCAGGTGATTGAGTAAAATCACTCATGCTTATTTCTTTGGGATTGCCTCCATATAAACACATGTAGGCTTTTCTTCTCTTCTGAGATATTTCAGAGAATGTCTGAGAATGATAAAAATGAATTTTCATGTACCCCCCACCTATTTTGCAGTATTGCCTCAGGCTTAAATCACCTTTGGAAAAAAAAGAATCAAATTATTTTGATGTGGTTGGAACCACTGCCTACTCCTCCTTAATCTCATTTTTCTCTTCCCACTCCTGGATTTAAATTATCTTTGTATCTATCAATTCTTAATATTAAGAAAAATACTTACGTATCTATCAATTCTTAATATTAAGAAAAACACTTACATAGCACACACATACTGATCTAAGCAATACACAATATTGATTTCTATGTTTTTGAACATCATATTGTTTTCTCACACTATAAAAATGCTTTTGCACCTTTATTTTTTACTCAACGTTAGGTTTGATATGTATCAATATTGATTCAAGCAGTTCTAGTTCATTCGTTTCAACTACTGTATGGTGATTTACTACATGGAACTGCAAGTTCTTTACCTATTATTTTTATAGACATTTTTCACTATTATCAACAATGTTGCAATGGGCTTTATAAATATATCTCATGTACCCATCTACCCACTGCCCCATGATGGCCTGCCTGATCTCAATGGCAAAAAGTGATCTTCCATTTTTCTCATGCACAATATTACAGTGTCTCCAATGTCAAAGACTCATCCTCATCCATGTTGGAATCCATGGTGCCTTTCATTATGCTTTAGTACATAATGAATCTGTTATAAATATTTATTAATAGTTGTCAGTATACTGGTCTCAACTTTCTTAGGAAACTGTTTGTTTTCTGGGAATGGAATTTGTTATATATATATATATATATATATATATATATATATATATANTATATATATATATATATATATATATATATATATATTCTCATCCATTGAGCTGTCTTATATAAGTTCTGTGCACTTAGTGGGGTTCCAATATTTTAGAGTGAATGAACAAATCAAAAGAAAATGTTATTTGTTATTTAATTACATGATGTGTGTGTGTGCAGTATCTTAACTGTAGTCAACAATGTATTTAAGTTTTCTAATGCCATGATTCTTTGTCTACTACACCAAGTAGATTTTCTACCCATAGAGTTTATTCATGCTTATTATCCATGCTGAGATCTAATGGGGATAGCCATTTATTCCCATAGGAACTTAGAAATAAGAGAAATAAATTTGCCCCATGATGGTAAAAACATAAAGTTCTATTTTAGTTACTCTCTTGATTTCAAAAAAGAGCTTCTTGCTTTCTATAGACAGAGGAGAGTTGTGTAAGTACACCTGTGGGCTGGACAACTGTCAGAAACCCAGGGAGCTTGAGGAACAAGCTAATCTTTGTCTCAGGGCCATCTGATCTCTCCCTGAGGTACCACTGCATTTTTCCTGGATCTTTTCTACATCCTACTGTCTCCAGACAAGTTTCTTCTGCTTAATTATTACCTTCATAACTTCTCCTTGCATTCTCCCTCACTTAACCAAGTATCTAATCCAACTAGTGGTATCCTTCCTATTTCAACTCTACTGATGATTAACTCACCATGCTCACTTTTCATCCCAGCTTTCCATAAGTCACCTGCCTACAGCACAGGGACACATGATATAAAATGTAGTTTTCTAGCCTTGGTCGGATAGTAAACATTTTTAGCTTTGGGAGCAATGGGTCATTATTGCAATTACCCCTCCCTGCTATTGTGGCATGAGAACAGTCAAGAAAACGCATAAATAAATGTGGATGATGGTATTTCAATACAACTATTTATAATGGACCTCAAGCCTATTAGACTTGACCAGAGCCTGATTGATCTATGCTTATGCTTACCCAGTCATCATCTATCTGGTGATGGTTCAGTTTTGTAGATAGCTCTTCTTCCTGGGAAAGAATAGGATAGTCACATGGATTCAAGGGTTGTAACTCATTTAAGAATGTTTTAGGATGAATAAAAAAAGAACCCTTTCAAATATGAGTAAAGCATACACAGTAATAATCACTTGTATCTTAATGTTCACAGACATGGCAAGATGGTGGTTTGTAAAGCAAACAATGCACTGAAGATGGGCACTTGTCTTTGGGAAAAAGTGCAACTCACATTGCACACTCATAGAGCAACTGACACAAAATCAGTCACAGAGAATTTGGTCCCAGCTAGAAGGTACCTTCAATCTAAAGCAAGCCTGAACTGGTGGGGCATCCAACCCAGATTTTGATCATAAAAGGTCCCTTTAGTTTTACTTAAGACTCTCTATACAGGTGCAACAGTGAAGTATGCGGACACATATATGCTTTCCCCAAGAACACTTGTGGCTTTTCAGAGATAAGATCAACAATAATTACAATCTGGGTTACTTGTGGGTACTGTTGTATTTAGTTAGGAAAGTAAATGTTTTAGAAATTTTACTATTTTTATTTTTAGAGGAACATACATTTACAAAGTGTATTCTTAAAATAAACTCGCCATTTGTTGCTAAAGTTATTCTTTACAAGTCTTGTTGATTTTTTTTCCAAAGAGATGTTTTCACACATTTTGATTATGTATGTGTATATGCATACAAACATATTTAAAAGACAGTATTTTCAATATTTGATAAGAGATAGAATGATAGATGAATACTGCTGTCAAAAATCCAATTATACAAACAATTAAATCATTTCAGATTACAGACTAATCTAGCTGACAGTTCAGAGAAAGCCATTAACACTAATGTGTATATAAGCTATGATTAGATACGGGCATGTTCTTATATATTTTTTTCTTTATTCACTGTCAGCTTAGCTTTGTCTTGCTTTTAGCCAGGGATACAGTACATCACAGAAAGTACTTGGAGGGATGTGGAAATGTATGCATTGAATGGGGGAAAAAAGTCTTTCTGGGAAGCCAGAATTTGCTTTCTATTCAGGCTTGTCTTTCAACAAAAGAAAAGAACACCATGACACATGCAAGGTAGGAAACATTAAACAAAAATTAAAGATTTTCTAAAGTTATGAGTTATGAATGACAATATTTCAAAAATAATTCAAGACACTACATATGCTGAGGCTAGAAATGGATGTTCTTGAGTCTGAATATCCTGGGAGAGATGGGACTCAAAAACTCTTAATTGAATCCTTTATGAAGCCAGCAGGGACCAAACCAAGAGAATGATCACCTCTTCTGCCACTATAAAGGAGGTGCAGGGAACCCAGACACTGGAATCTACCAGGGATAATTTCCATGCCATATTTTATATATGACTTCACCATTATTACTATATCATTACCACTGACAACCAGTGGTAAGAATTTAAGGAAGTGTATTTGAAAGACCTTAAGTATACCAAAGTTCAGGACTTTCCAGGGTCCTGGGAGATAGGGAAATATTGTTTGACACAGATTACCACAAGAGCTCATGTTCTAAAATGTCAAGCTTAGTATTTATAAAACAGTCTTCATTTGCAAAATTTTGTAACCTGATTTTTCAAGAGTTGATTCAGTATGTAGTCACTCTGCTCAATTTGGCTCAAATAAAACCTTGTCATTGTAGCACCCCAGAAAAATGTAAAAGTCTTGCTTAAGAATAGTTTCAATGGCGGTGGTGGGAGAGGACAAAGAATAAGAAGGTACATACATGGTAAACAAGTCATGTAGAACAGAGAGGACAATAACAAGTACATTTTATCTCATTCCTGCCCACAGTCCTACTCCCCAAAGGTAACTTTTATGGAGTGATTTCTTGTATTCATTCCAAAAATCTTCCACTTATGTACATGTATATATGGGAGGGGGTGCACATGCATGCATGCACCCACACTAATACTCACTATTCACAGATTCCTATTTGCATCTTTGTCTATTCAAAATTGATTTGTAGCCCTCAAATTCATTATAGTGATTTTGAATTCATTTGTAGACATGTGCAGAGCAGTTAAAATTTTAAAAGTAAACATTTGGGAACATGTGCAACCATTGAAAGGTTTCTCAATGTTCCAAATCACAAGAGGGCTGGGATGTGCCTTACAGAGAAAATACATGTAAGTTAAACTTCTTATTCAGGCATGAATTACATTAAAAAGTTAACAATATGTATTAAATAATGTGTCTTTAAACAGAAACATAATTAAAACAAGCTATGTATTCCTTGATTATTGAAAATGTTATGATCACAGTTTCAAGACCTAATCCTGTATTTCCACTCTGAGCAATGATTCAGCATTCACTAATTCAGTATTTGCAATGATCTTACAGTAACTAACTACCATAAATAACAAGAATCTACTCTGTATGTTTCATTTACAAAAGTGGGTACTTGTGTTTGTATACTCTACACACTATGTTATACCTTGACTCATTTTAGAAACCAGGCCATACGATGTCATGCATATCTATCTCATTCTTTTCAAAGGATGCACTTTTCCCTTGGATGATTTTGCCACTATTGACTTAACTACTTGCTAATGATTTTAGTTTTACATAGTTTCTGGATGTTTTAAACAACAAAATCATGCTTCAAGTAAGATTCTTGTGCTTTTTGTAACTATATATACAGGTCTCTGATTTAAAGAAAATTCTGACCTTAACAAATATCCAACTGCTTTGGCTGTCTTAGGAACCATTGAAGATTTTCATTAGACTAATATTACTACACAAGGTATAGATTTGACTTGTGAGTTTATGTTGTGCCATAGCAGCACCATGCTGAGGATGTCAAACAAAGGTCAAATAGATTTTCTTTTGGTGGGTAAGGTCAGGTTTAATAACTGCAGTGTTCCTCTTTGCCTCAGCTGGCCAGTGGTAAGTGTTCTGTGAGTACAAATCTGCCTATGAAGAAGGGAGGCTCTTTTAAAGTGCTCCTTATCTAGTAGTGTCAAACTAACCCTCTTCCTTAATGTAAAAAGTAATAGCCACATGCCAACGGGAATTGAGGCTCTTACCTGCCCCCAACGCTATTTGAGTAATGAAGTAGCTCAGGACTATCAGTGTGGAGCCTATGACAACAATGAGAATCTTACAGGTATTCAAAAATCAAGGGAGAAATAGGGCATGCTGAATTGTTCACATGAACAAACAGGAGCACTCTAATTTCTCCAATCATTTCTATGCTTCAAAATTTTCCTAGATCAAAAGATAATGCCTGAAGTACATATCGTGTACTTCAATTTGTCTATGCATCTAAAAGACCCAGGCAGAAAATGGCATTTAGAGACTAACGATTTAAAGCCACCACCTAACTCTTTTCTCCCCCATAATTCATTAATAAAACCATTACCTTTTAATGACAATATTAACAATAAAAGCATATTAGATATAGAAAATGAAAAATCAGAAGCATAGAAACTAAATTCGAATTAATTTTAACCACATACACAAAAAAAGAAAGAAAGAAAGAAAGCAAACAAGCAAGAAAGCAAGATAGTTCTTCTTGCTGTTCCTGCCCATGTCTAACTGTCTGACCTAGGCTCTGAGAGCCTGTAAATAGGATATTAGGGTTATTTATTATGGCACACTTAAATACACATGTTTGTACTCACTTAAATTTCTGGATAAATTCACTTGCCTTGCCCTAATGAGTTTACAAAGTATAATGAAATTGTGTGTGTATGTGTGTGTCGGGGCGGGGGGGCAGTTATAATACTCTTTCCCACTCCTACTTATTTGAATTCTGGAGCTAACTCTCACAAAATTTTTCATATCTAAAAACAAATCAAAGTGCTGTGACTGAATAGGTTGAATACTGACTTGCTGCTTATTTGATCTATTCATTTATTAAAGCTTTTCAAGACCAAGTCAATATATGCTTTAACTCAAGGAGAAGTTGTTTGTTCAAAATTCAACTTCGTTAGAAGGAAGAAAAGTCACAGAAATTAGTATCTTCTGCTACTTATTAGGAGTTTCACAGAGGGAGAATTTTTTTCCTCCTATTATACACAGTGTAAAGGTACCAATACGTTTGTTATACAATGTCCTTCATACAGCAGTTGAACAAACAATAGTATTTTAAATGAACGTAAGTATTCATTTTTAAAACTTTACAACACCTTCAAGGAGAGGAGAGGAAGATTAAAGCAAGTCACAAACCTACAAGTGAACTTCTTTTTATTACAGGCAGTGGAAGCCCTGACCACCAACTCTAGTTCCAAGTAAGTGTTTGATCCCGAGCAAATTATTTATCACTTTTTCAGATTAGTTTTTCCATGTATAAAGGGACAGTGTTAGGGTAGAATCCCCAAGCATCCTTCCAGCTCTACAATCCTTTTGCTTCAATGTGTTGAAGCAGGAGTCCCTGACAGTGGTTTCAAGTTTAAACCTTAAGAATGAGTTCTTATCCATGCATTCAAAAATAGAGATTATATTTCCAGATTTCTAAGGGAAAATATGTGCTCAAGCTCAGAGAGTTTGTAAACACAACAGTAAATGTATGGCTATATAATCGTGGTGCCAAATATAATGCTGTTGTAAAATACTTGTGATGTTTATTCATTTATTCACTCATTTATTCATTAAATGCATTTTTTTACATGTGCCTATTATTGTGGTATTTTCTCCTTTGGTTATTAAGACTATTTGGTTACGGAGTGGAAAAGCTAACAGTTTTTGCATCTGCAATTATATTAATGAGCTTTAATACCTTGTCTCATTATTCCTACATTTATCAGATGGTCATAATTTAGAGAGGTTCACAATTTGTCCAAGGTAATACATGTTAAGTGTGTGTGACTTACATGACATTCTCTTTCCCTTGATGGCTGCAGAGTTGTGACTCCAAGGTTGTGGCTCTGTCTGCTTTTTCAAATTTCTCCCACATACCACTGTTAGAGAAATTCTCAGGATCTCATACACTGGCCTTCTACATGGTGATACCAAAGCTCTACCAGGGTTTTTGCTGTTATCAATGTATGATGTTGTTATTACCCAGCACTACTTTTAGACACATCCCAATGCTGCCATCCCAATTTTTTTTCTTTTTTCCCACTCCAAACCTTTAGATATCTTAAATCCCAATCTCTCTTCGTCCAGTATCTTGTTCCTCTCAATTACTCGAATATTTCCCTTTATAGGGCAGCACTCTTTTGGGATTTTATGTTTGCAAAGACCCCTAGCTGCTTGGAGGAAAAAGAAAAAAAAAAGGTTTAGCTTTTCTCTGCAGCTTTACTCTCATTGGTGATAACTTTGTAATCTATCATTCTCCTTCTCTCTTCATCCATTTGTCAATTATGCAGCCTAATCAGTCTCCTCCTTCTTCCCTCCAACACTGTTTGGTGCCTTATCTCAAACTTTTTAGAAGTGTTTTGCACTTATCAGTATCTCTCTTTCAGACTGTGGAACTGCTTTCTCACCAGATTTCCCAGCTTGCAGGGGAGTTTCCTTATCACCCCCTCTCCTGAAGTCCCATTCTAGTTATACAATTATACATTAGGGGACACCCTTCAGCCTAGAGGTGCCTTTTGAGAACCTGATTGCTTTATCTGTACACTACCTACTTGCTAGGTTGTTTTGTTCCATCCCCCCACCCTAAGGACATCAGGTTGGTTGGTTTCTTTGTTTTCTCTGAAGTTGGATGCTCTACTAACATATGGGACTACAGAGGCTATCCACTCCTAGATGGCCAAGTTTTCCTCTAAGTTCTGGCCCCTCCTCTTTAATCCTGGCTTTCTGCATTAGTATATGCATATCTTTTTATATGCTTATCTTCTCTCCCCTCTCCATAATGCTTTCACACTATCAAGATCAGGTCTTTCTATAGATGCTGTATTGCCCTAGTTTTTCTCTTCTCTCTTTTCCTCTCATCTCCAAATGCTGGTGTTCCCTAAACTTCTATCCTACACTCTTTGCCCAGCACCTTTATTATCTCTTCTTTCATCACCTCTACCTTGGTAACTGATGACCTTCCATCCTCTCTCAAAGCCCAAACAGGCTACATGTTCACCTGTGTATCCTGTCTATACATAAAGCAGGATTAAGCAACTATTGCATGGTAACAGTTACACTTCCTTGAAACCCTAACAATTTTTTTAAAAGAGAGAGGGAGAGAGAGGGAGAGAGAGGGAGAGAGAGGGAGAGAGAGAGAGAATTTTAATATTTATTTTTTAGTATTTGGTGGACACAACATCTTTGTTTGTATGTGGTGCTGAGGATCGAACCTGGGCCGCACGCATGCCAGGCGAGCGCGCTACCGCTTGAGCCACATCCCCAGCCCCCTAATAATTTTTATTCTTTCCTCTCTTCTGCCTATGAGAAGCCAATCAAGGGCAAATAAGTCCAGCTCTCCATTTGAACTCTTTCCCACTATCCATTCCTTCACATTCCCAGAGTGAATGTTCCAGGCCAGGCTCTTGTCATGCCATGTCATTACCCCACTGTCAGATGGTATTCTAGAGTGACCATTCACAAACTTTACATGCAGCCCCTGAAACAAGTATAAAAACACATAATAGATTGATCATGGGTAAGTCTCCTAAGTGTAATACCATGTGCTTTGAACATCTATATTAAGATTGCAATGTTGAAAGGGACTTAAAACCAACAAGAATCAACAACAACAAAGAACAGGTACTTGTCTTTGACTTTTTTTGGAGGGACTATGATCTCTCATTGGTGATTAACTGTGAATTATGTTATCTATCTTTGACTTTGAGGAATATTCTGTTTTCTCCTGCATGATGTAAGAGTTTATTGACTATTCTTTTTTATGGTTGTCTAGGCTACCTTGCCTAGTGCCATCTATAAACTTATTTTTATTATCTACTTCCTGCCCTGAAGCCTGGGATAAAACTCCATACCACAAGCTCTCTGCAGCATGACCCAACCAGTTTAAGAACAGTAAATTTATAAAGTAACTCATCAAGGCCAACACTGGAAGCAACAATTGAAACCATGTAAGGGAACCTTTCTTGCTAGACATACTATGAAACTCTCACTTCCATTTTCAGGGGAATGACTGAGGCCATTCTACAGAGAAGACAATAGGAACTACTGAGCCTGGGCAAACCAAACTGGTGGCTTTAGTAAATGTGTAGAAGTCAATATGATAGGCACAAATATGATAACTGGATACTTTCCTTTTCTACTCTCTTGACTGTCCTAATTTTGGAAGAACTTCAAGCACATCTATCTCAGTACAAGACTAACGTAGGGCTGTGGTAGACTAGAGTAGTTGGCTCCTTTGAGAACATTCAAACCTATCTCCTTCTGTTTATCCATTGGAGGATCTGAATCTAAAGGAACTTACCTGGATTTCTTCTATAGAAAAATATTTGGATGACTGACTGAACATTTAAGGATGCTAAAATTGCTGTCTCTAACAATGTGTCACTTCTTTTCAAGGATTACATGAATAATAACAAACTATTCCTGGGTTCACAACTCTATCCTGAAGAAGCTAATGTATTACCCAAAAGTTATTTGTGTTGTTCAACTTCTTTTCCTTATCCATTTAATGCAGCATAATAGACATATAGAATTTTATCATCTGGCATGAAAAATTTAAAACCAATCTTGCTTTGCATGTTTTTAAGCTGACTGATGATCTAGTTCAAAAACTCATTTGAAGGTTAAGGAAGTAGTTTTAAAGAGATGGAGAAAGTACACATTAGGGTACATTCCTGATATTGACCTTAGCTATACTGGGAAGTACCACTGTCTAGCTGGAGAGGGAAAAAAGCCATTTTCCATATCCCTGTAGGTAGCTGAACAAATGGGGAGAAGTATTTCCAAAGTGTTCCAAGGACATGGACACTCAACTATTAAATAAATAAATGTGTGAATTCTAGGCCCTCTGGAAGACTAGGTAATATTTTCCTTTGTGTGCAAGAATAAAAATGTTCACCATATCAGAAGCTTTAAAAGTATGCACTGAAAATAAACAGCCATTTGATTTGATTTTTTTTCCAAAAAAAAAAAAACCCCAAACTTTTTGTTTTTATTATTGTTCATAAGCCATTTCAGGTAGAAAAATATAACATCCCCAACACACTATTATGATGCGGCCTGAGCTTCTTTTCTATTTTCAAAATACTTTGGAGAAAACTGAACATACTCAGAATGTTTTATTAACTAGAACATTTAGTTTAACTAGTTTAATTACTACTCTTTAAAAATTACTATGATCAGTGGGAACTCCTGTGCCTGGTGTCTGTGTGGGAATGCCCTGAGTTGAACACCCACCTGCACCAGCCGCTCAACACCCAGCTTCAAAGTTCCCCAAGGGTCAAGAGAACTGGCAAACAATGGTAATGCGTGTGGCACTCCTGGAGTTTACCTTATAAATCCTTTTAATAGAAGCAGTAGCTAAATATCGCTAGAGAAAGGCCCATTTTTCCTTTTATTCTAAGTCAATTCATAGAGCTGGTTTCTGTGGCTCAGGAAATAGTTACCTAATATCCTTCCAGAATAAAAATTCCTCAAGGGAATACACCATGTCTTATGAATGTTAAGTCCCTATAGTTCCTACCACAGGGTCTAAACATATCCTGAATTGAAGTTATTAAACAAACACTGAAGATGTGCATTCTGATTTTACAAGTCAGAAAGTTGCAAAATGTATCCAATGTCTCAAAACATGGAGAGAAGGCTCTAAAATCTCAATCCCATCCAATCCTCCTGATGCATTCAGGTGTGAAAAATAACAGGGTAAGAGGAATGGAAGCCCTGAAACTTCTTTCCTATCTACAAAAGCTTATGGGAATAGCTTTCACAGAGTCTATGTTTTGAAAAATTTCCAACTAGAAAAGGGGACAAGTGGCTTTCTATCTCATAGGTTTTCCTATATTATACTTGCATTTTGAGGTCATGCTTTAACCTTCCAATTACACAGAAAAAAATGCACCTCTTTAATGCCAGATCACAGATCTACTTCTTGACTCAGTGTACAAGGAAACTCCTAGTGACTAGAAAAGTCTAAGTGATAAACATTTTTTAAGTATGTGCTATTTATTTATCTGTTACAAATATATTTGGACTTTTAACATCCCTTTTTCTAAAATAATTCCATCTGAAATAAAATTTGATTTCTAATTTATTTCTCTACCATCTAGTGAACTTTCAAAATGGGAAGCATGATTTTTTAAAAAATTACTTGCTAAATATCTAAGTACTCATATATTTTAGAAATAATGAATTGAGATTAAGAAAATTTAGCCTAAATGAAACTCCAAAAGCAACAACAACAAAAAAGTAGTGGCCTCTCCTTTTACTTCTAACTCCCACAACTTTCTAGAAATCTCTGTTAATTACTACAGAGTAATGTGTAAATTAGGTATCAGTCTACTTAGGTAGTACACTTAGAAGACATGAGTAATTAGAGGATCAATGCATCTTATGATTAAGAGTAGACAGCTTCCAGAGGAAGAGAAATCAAACTATACAACATAACAAAAATAAATAAAGAATAATACCATTCCAGCAAGACATATGCACAGAAAGGAAGAGAAAAAAAAAATCTAGGACTACTTTAATTGAAAGGGGGGATTTAAAAAAAAATGAGAAAAAATAAAGACATGTTCAGGAAAATATATATATATGGGAGGGAAGAGAGACAGTATGAAAAGTGAATGGAATATATTTCTACTAATGTGAACAAAACATGAGCTATTTATCATTTTACAGAAAGACAGAAAACCCTGTGAAATTAGTTTGAAGTAAATATGTCCTAAATTCAGTCATTTTGCGATATACTTAGAGCAACTGCTGCTATTTTGAAATGAATCCTAGATATTTTTTAATGAAGGTATAAATTTGGAATTTAATGTTCATGGAAATGGCATTAAGAAAACTATTGTTTGGATCATCAATACAAGTTGTCTGACAATTTAAACTTGGAGAATGTAAGGAAATTCCTGTTTGGAAAAGAAAATGTTAAAACATTACAGCAGTCCAACTGGTGGCAAGACTGAATTTTGGTTAAAAATAAAGAATACAACTCTAGCTAGATATCATAGAAGACACAAAAAGAGTATTTTAATTTATTTAGATACTCACAAACTAAGATTAAAAATCCAATGAAAGGGGGCTAGGGTTGTAGCTCAGTGGTAGAGTGCTCGCCCTAGCATGTGCAAGGCCCTGGGTTCAATCCTCAGCACCACATAAAAATAAATAAATAAAATAAAGGTATATTAAAAAATTCATTACTTCATCTCTTAAAAAAATCCAATTAGAGGACAATGCAATAATATAAATAAGGACTAAAATACATGATCCAGTTAATAAAAACTAAAGGAGATTAAAAAATTAAAAAAGGAAAGCAATAAATCATGTAATAAATCAGGGAAAACCTTAAGGAAAAACTGGATAATAATAGTACATCTTTTAGTTATTCTGAAGATCAAAAAAGTTGATGTTTATAAAGCATTTAGAATCACATCGAACATAAAATCCATAATAAATATGACTATTTTACTGGTAATAAAGCCTTATCCTTTCTTGATTTTCCTCTTAATCTTATCTTCTAGCTGGTGTCCAATCACTCTTTTATCATTCTCAAATTATCTGAATATATGGCCTAAGTTCACTATTCCCCTCCCCCCTTTTTTTCTGACTTATTTCTGAACTAACAGCAGTCTGGCTTCACTAAAGATTAACATTGGTGAGGTCAAACAATAACTGAAAATTTTTATCTTGTCAGATGCAATGGTAGACCCCTGGCATTTATCATGCTCACCTACTCTCTACATTTCATAATTGACATTTTGTGAAACTTTTTCAGCACATTTGGTTTCCATAACCACCTGACCATCTTTTTGTCTAGTGTTTCTTTATATATTGCTGTCTACATTATTCCATTCCCCATTTCCTGTGTTCACCCCTTAAATTCTGGTATTCTTCAGGTATCCATTGTTGACCCAAGGCCCTTTCTCTTTTATATTTTCCTTGTGGTTTAACTCTTATATTTCAAATCATCATCCACAAGCTGCTGAACACGTACAGTACAATTGAAAGTTCCACAAGCACTTAGTTCAGTTCAGTACTTCAGTATCTCCAAAGCTAAACTCAATCTACTGTTTCCCTCAATTCTACCTGTACTGATCTAAGTTATGGCTCCACTCTCCATTTAGTCACTCAAGTAAAAAAACTGGAAATAACAATCTTTCTTTCTTCTTCCTCTTCTACATTCAATCATTCATTAATACATTTCAACTCTACTGTTGTGTTTATTCTCCTTCTTTACTACCATCACCCTAGGTCTATGTTCTAATCATCTCTTGCTTAAGCTGGAACAACAATTTCAAAACTGATCCTCAACCTCCAGTTTGGTCCCTCTATGCCATCATTCATAGAGCTGACTGTAAATGAGAATCCAATGACATTATAATCTAAGTCCTATCTTTCTCCAAGATTGTCCAACACCTAAAGAATAAAATTCTAGTCCTTTAACATGGAAATCTATCCCTCTACCACATTATCTCTATATTTTTCTCTCCATTTTCAATCAACAGCCACTATGGTTATTATGGAATATGTATATATAAAAGATATTTGCATAGATCTCATATATAATACTGTAATATCTTGATGTAATATTTTATTCATACTTTGAAAATTAAGAAACTGGTGTTGGAATCAACTTGCTTATAGAAATCAAATCAATAGAAATGAAGTTGATAATTGAATCTGAACCTAATTATATTTCTCAATGGAATTTCCTTCAGTCCATCTCATCCCTATTTAGAACCACCAGCATTTAACACATTACCTGGTACATATAATAGCAGTTAATTAAATATTAAACTGAATTGACTGTTGAAAAACAGGAGAAAAGATGGATTACAACATTATAATTATAAAAAGAATCATCCTGCCGCAGACTGAAGAAGAAATAGAGATTGCAGAATTACCTCATAGGTACTATAAATAGAAATAATGGCCCCTGTGGCTGAGTTTGAAAAACAATGTGTCTCTTTTTATCCATTTATATTTGAATTTATTATATAATCTAATGATATAATTTTCATATTATCAAAAGTACATTTAAGACTCCTTTTATTTTTAATTCTTATTTGAATACCTTATTCAAGTGTTTTATTTACTTTAGGAGGAGCAAAACAAAGGGAAATATAAGTATTTACATTGACATAATTTCTCATTTAAGTATATACTGTGTGTTTACATTATGTATTTGTGTGTGATTATGAAAGATATACGCACTAATATCATATATATATATATATATATATATATATATATGCAATGGAAATGCTCAAACTATTTTTTAAATTTATAAATTGATGACTTCAATAATATTTAGGAAACTCATTCATCAGACAGAATAATTGCAAAGCATTTAAAAGATCACCTGGAAACTCTGAGACCCATCAAATAATTTCAATAATTATGAAAAATACAGTTGTACAGCCAATCTGTATCCCGGGTTGCAACCAAATAAAACTTCAAATAACATACTCATAAATGGTTAAAGAAAAAAGGAATTAAAATGGAAATATTGACAAATCATTAAACACAATGATGAGCTATGGTTATTCAACAATTGGGCTTCTAGTAGTTTCACACCACTGGGCTAGGATAAAACATGCTCTGCTGGCATTTTTCATCTGCCAAAATAGCCATTTGCAATTAAAAATTAAAACTGGCATTACTTCTTTGCAAGTAATTATCAAAAGCTACTGGCTGTCTTCTTTGTTTATACTGTTTCTTGTATCAGGACTTTATTCCAGTTTGAAATTTTCTTCACATTTTTTTTCTTTTAGGCCATAATAGTCCCAATACTAATATCTTAACACTTTCAACATTAATATTTTCAATGTAGTCCCCAAATATTATGGCATTTCTAAAAACTGATTGGTTTGAAGGGTGTGGAGTATCTTATGTTCCTATTATGAGCTTAATAGAAAGCTGTATAAATTATATAAGATTTCTCTGTACTTAAGGAAAATCAGTGATTTTTTAAGGAATGCAGGGGCAAAAATAAAATACAAATATCAATTTCTATAGATACACACATAATTCAGGACAGAATATATATCTAAATAATAAAGCAATTCATTGGGTCTAATGCATTCTGGTAGAGTGGCCAATAGGGTGAAATTCCATCTTCCACGAGGGAACCAATAGTGTATTTTGGAGATCTGGGGTGTCCCTCTGTAAATCAGCAGGCACGCATGAAGTATATTCTATGTGGCAGGCACTGCTCTGGGTGACAGTAATATGGCAGTGAACAGAAAAACCCTGCTTTTAATGATTGTGTGTGTTGGAGAGGAGAATCAATAAACAGCTTTCTCCCCCAAGAAGAGGAGGAATGTGTTCTTCTTAAGGAAGACTTGGGAAAAATCACCTTGGCTACTATGCAGCATAGATCTTGGGGAGTTCAGAGTGAAGTGAGAGCAACTGGTTAGAAAGCAACCCTCCAGCTCAGAGATGAGGAGGGGAAACACAAACTATACTAGGAAACTTTTTATTCCAAATACTCATTTCATTTTTGATAGCATATTAGACTCAACAATATCTTCCACCATCTCAGTTGGATCCCACATATTGTTGTGCCCATGCACAGGTGAAGATAAGGAGGACCAAAAGTCTAACGTGTCTTATTTCAAGTCACAAAGCTACCTAGTTGAAAAGCTGGGAGCAGAGCATTAGTGTCCTATTTCTAGCCCCATATCTTTTCCCTTTAACTGAATCATCAGTAGCTTACCTCTAACTAAACTGAAAACACTTGATAGTTCCTTCATCTTATCCTTCACCCAAATGTCTTTTGTGTAAGGCTTCCAAGGAAAATTATTTACTTACTCATTAAACAACCATTTACTGAGGATCTACTAGATACTAGAGAACTTACTAGGTACTTGAGATTCAGAGATAAGTAGGAAATTTTAGTTCACCCTCCTGCTGGACAGAGAAAGTATCCCATGATAATAACACAGTAGGTAGGAAACATCATTATGATGACACTTCTAGAGTGCCATGGAATCTGAGTCAAGAGGCACCTAATCCATCCTGGAAGACTGTCTAGAAGTGTACCCAAAAGGAAGCCATTCCTGCATTTTGTTTAAGAACAAGCAAGCAAACAAACGAAAACCAGAAGGAGCTGGAAAGCCAGAGTGCAAGAAGTGAGAAAGGTCCAAGAACACAGATGAATAAAGGAACAGTGGTGAGACACAAGAGGAAGAAGTTTGGTAAGTCTTGGGACCAGGGTGCATATTAGAGAGGAGTGGCTGGAATGAGGCCAAAGAGATGGGCAGAGGTTCTCCTGAGCCGTTCCAAGAAATCTGGAGCTCAACTGACACTACTGTGTCCATTTTTCCAACTCTAAACACCCCTTAGCCCACTGAAATCATATTTTTTACCCCACCAATCCACTGAAGCTGCTGTCTCAAAGGCCATCGGCGGTCTTCTTTGTTAACAGTCCAATGAAGTCTTATCCAAATTTTTAGTCCTTTCTTCAGCAGCAGAAACTACTAACCGTAACTTCCTTTTTGTATGATCTTCTGTTATAGTTTGATATGAGTGCCACCCAAAGACTCGCGTGTTCAAGGATTGGTCCCCAATGTAGTAATGTTTAGAGGTAGGTATTTTGGGGAGTGATTATAATATCAGCTGTGCTCTGACCTCATCAATTAATTAATCCACGGAGGACATATCAAACTGGTGAAAACAATCTGCCAATTCTCTATCTTTAACATTTTTCTTATTATTAATCCACTGAGGACGTCATCATTGATGGTATTATTGGAACATGGTAGAAAATGTAGTAGTTGGGACCTAGTTGGAGGGAGTGGGTCCTTGGGGACATACCCATGGAAGGAATATATTATCCTTGGTCCCTTCTTCTTTCTCTGCTTTCCGGATGCCATGAGGCAAGAAGCTTTCCTTTGCCACTCCTTTCTGCCATGCCCTTCTGCCATGCCCTTCTGCCATGATGTTCTGTCTCACTTTAAGCCCAAAGCAATGGAGCCAGCCAACCATAGACTGAAATCTCCGAAACCATGAGCCAACTAAGTCTTTCTCCTTTAAGTTGTTTATGAAAGGTATTTTGGCCACTACAATGAAAAGTTAACCAAAATTTCCATTATTTTTAGAAAGATAAGATCTCCTGGCTTTTTCCTTGGCCTTTGGGTTGCTTTATCATGGGTTTTCCAGGTTTTTCTTTGGAGTCTTACTGTTCCATTCACTATTTGATGTTAATGTTCCCAAGACTGTCCTCCACCAGTGCATTTCCTGGATTATTTCATATTTTCTGCTCCTTGCTTTAATTACCATGAAACTGCTACAGGCTTTCAAATCTAAATGTGTGATTAGGCATTTAGATTAAACTCCAATTTTAAATGCATTCATTCATTCAAAATTATCTTTATTGCATACCCTTTATGCAGGAATAGTTTTGGTTGCTGATCCAAGACCCACTGGAAAGAGATTAGTTCATTGCTATGTTCCTGCAACTAATACTCTCCACCTGAATAACACAAAAATATCTTCAAGTCATGCCCAAATGTGAACTCTTATTTTCATGAATATGTGCCTTTCATGTTAGTGAAGGGCACACTTCCACTCCCTAAATAATCCAGGTCAGAGTCATCCTGCTCATACCACATATCAAACTGGTGAAAACAATCTGCCAATTCTGTATCTTTAACATTTTTCTTATTAAACCTTTTTTTTTCACAGTTAACTGCCTTAATTCTTAGGCAATCATCTCTCATTTTTCTAGAACAGTCCATTGCACATACTAGAGAGCCAAGACACATTTGAAGAACAAATTTATGAATAAAAGAATGCAAGAATGAATGGAAATTTCAGAACTGCTACCACCTAATTATAGTCCACACCAACTCCATTTTGAATCCTCCAGTTCAGTTTCCAAACTGGTAAAATGGAGGTATTTCCAAAATTCATATTCAATTAGATTGTTCCCATGGTAAACTTTTCTTTACTATTCATTGACCAGTACTGACTATAGGATAAAAACCAGACTCTATGGACAGCATCTGAGACTATCAAAGGTCACATACATGCCTTTCCCTAAACCCTCTTTTCTTGCTGCTGTCCTCAGCTTGCACATACTTTAAAAAGTAAATATGTTGGTTCACAATTCCATATCTCTTTTCCACCAAGATTGCTCATTTCCCCCTTGATTTATCCACTTGAAAATTAACAACTCATTTGGACAAACTTGGCTCATGCCTCATTTCCCCTTCATTGACTATGCTGAGCTTTCTTCTTTCTCTCCTACACTTCTATTTTACCCACAAATCTTTCTAACCTGCCTCCTCTGTAACAGCACCAGTAATACTGTTTCAAACTTGTTCTCATGTTTGTAATCGCCCCATGGTGAAATTTTTCCCTTGAGAGTGGAGGCCTCTGTCTCATTAATTTGTGAATTAGCACCATTAGACATTCAAAAATTTATAGATGGATAAATAGATTAATGAATAAGTAAATAACATGGGTCACAGAAATATTTTAGGAAAGGCAATGATATGATATGATTTGCATTTTAAAATTAAGACTGTGGTATCAGAGGGAAAGCAAGCTATGAACAGATGCCAAATGATTAGGTAGGAGAATATTATAAATTATTAATATTACAAAAAGGTTTAGAAAAACAGGAAGAAATAGTAGAAATAGCAAGAGAAAGAGGAAAATATTTTCAAAAATATTAGTGAAGAAACAGAATTTAATGTCTATTTGGATGGCTAGCAAGAGCAAATATGAGAAAAATGATATGGGAAATATGAGAAAAAATGATGACTTCAGGTGCCTAGCTTGGGTAGCTGAACTATTTCTTCTATTTTACTCACAATTACTATCATGTTATAAAACCAGTCAAAGATATATTTGACAAAGTGATGAGTCAGATATCTGTACAACATTGTTTGCTGTGTAATTTCTCAGAACCACCTTTGCTGTATCAATGTAAATTTATATAGGGAACCCCATCATGTATTTCTCTGCCTCCACAGTTATTCTTCTAAAACTTTCCTTTAAAGGGGGAAATTAAAAAGGGACAAACAACATTCAAAGAAAGAACCTCATAGTTCAATAGCTCAACTACGAGAAACAGATAGAAAACATGGCTGACCAGTAAACAGCAGTAAGGGTACACATCTCCTACACTCCACTACTTTATAGATTGAAAGAAAATATTTAAATTAAGTCATCTTTTATGGTCATGCAATCAGTAGGCTAGAATGTACTACTGAAACCATACTCTATACTATTAAAATATAATAACAATGATGATTTTTGTATATTTAACAGAAATTTTCTTTACCTGAAGCATAACTTTAAACATACCCTTGTTTCTTGGCAATGAAAACACTGATCTACCAAGTAAATTCATCCCTGAAGTACCTCATTAATCACAATGCACTTGTTCTTGGCAGGAACCTTAATATGCTACAAACACTGTTATTAAAGTAAGATTTGGGGATTCCCAGGCTGGCAAGAATTAGTTAGTTACACCTCTCTAGAAAGTATTTTCTTATAATTTCCTGTATAATTAATGATCTTTTTAGGCTTACAGATCAAAGCAACTTTGCTTTATTAATTTAATATGTATAAAGTCCAGTTATTCAAAACTCATTCAAACTCATAAGCAGCAATTGCCAATGATGGCCTCTTTTCCTCAGGGTTTGCTGTAGTTGCATACAATCTCCCTGGATATGACACTATCCATTCTATTTGTATGCTGATGTGTATCTAGCACCCCTATCTAACTGCTCAGAAATAACAGTTTCAGTCTCTAGAGGTGTATAACACTAAAGTTTACATCAGCAACACCATATTAACAATTTATTCCCTACCTACCACTAAAGACACAGCTAGACTGATAAAGCCTGATGAGTAGTGTCCAACTTTTAATCTTTTAAAAAATAATTCATCAAAATGTGTAAAATTTCTGTAAGCCCACAAAAACTTGTTAAGAACCAGGATATTAAACAGAAAATGTTGCACTATGAGAAATTCTCATACATGTTGGAGAACAATGCTTAGGAGATACAAAGTAGGTTCTCCCATCAAAGTTGTCTCTAACCCTCTCTGAATTATATAGTGTATAATTTATCAAAACTGAAAGGCTATACATGCTATGTATCATATTGAGAATTCAAAGCAATGAATATTTTGAGCCTATTGTTAAAAAATAATTTCCATACAGTGTATATTTGCTGCCAAATCGAGCATCATTGCTGCTAAAATTTTTTAGTGTATCTTGACACGTCAAATTAATTTACTAGGCTGGTTAAATAATAGGATTAATTATATATCAAACCAGAGGTGATGAACATGTAAAGTGTCAGGAGTGTTTCTTTATGTCTATCATTAATTACAGTATCCACATGTAAATCAATGTGAATTAGTGAGTAATATGTTATACCTTTTAATGTAATAATGATGCAACACAACATTCTCCTTGTGTATTTTGTAAAATGGAAAGTTGGCTGGAATATTCTACCTAGTCCTACACATTCATATCAGTCTGGGACTGTAAAATTTTCCAGACACCGGGGCCCCACAGATTGTAGACTCAACCAATTTCCTGATTTCTACGTGGTCAAATTTCAGGTTCGCCTATTTACAAAACCATTCCCTTCTTCCAGGTTATTAAAAGAAATTCCAATATTGGTGCCAATGCTTCATCCCAGATGAGGGATGGATAGATAGATAGATAGATAGATAGATAGATAGATAGATAGATAGATAGATAACACACCTCATTCTAAAAGAAACATAGTTCGTGTATTCCAAACATATTTTATTAGGAAACAATGAACAAATCAGTGAGTGCCTGCGACTTTCCCTATGGGTCTCCTAAGGCTGACATGTTTATATATCATTTTAACATAAAGGATCGGGGCGGGACACTAAAAAAGAAGAAAAGAAGAAAAAAAGGAATGTATTAGAGTGTGAAAGCATAAAAACAACCATAATATGTCCAGATAAATCTAACTCTTAACAGGAGATTGAATGAATGGACGTTGTGGGAAAAACAGTAGTAAACTTTAAAGCCACTGAAAGGTTTTAAATGCCTAAGGGAAAAATAAACATTTGCTTCCAATCATTTTCTCATTAAGCATTCTCTGTTAGATGGCAAACGCTAACTTAAAACCCAGGCTTTGACTTGGCGCCTTACACGCCGACCTAACCCACAGCCTGATCCCGGTCAAAGACAGCTCATTTGCGCTTCAGCTAATAGCACCTTGGCCCCACTACAGCGCCGCTGGTCTCCCATCGCCCGGGCCACCAGCCCTGGCCACAGCGCGGGAGCGTTGCTTCGCCCGGCCCGCTAGCCGCTAGCCTCTTCTAGGCCTTGACCACCTTCTCTGAGGCAAGAAGGGCTACACACACTGACAGATTTTCCGTTGGTGGTAGCTGTGGTGGTGGTAAGGCGTGTTTCCGGGCGCACTTAAAACCTAGCAGATTTCTCCAAGTAGCAGCTTCCCCTGCTCCGCCCCTAGGACTTAGGACCCAGCCCTCGCTGCCTCCTCTCTCAACCCGGTCCAACCCTGCCATCACCTCCTAACCTCTCCCATAGACTCTCAAGCCTCACACGGACTCGTGTTCCCCCGGTGCATATCCCAACTCCTGGGCGCCTGGCTCAGTTGAAGTTTATGTATCTCAGGACCTAATTACTCCCAATTACTGTTTAAGCTGAAGTCACGCATCCGCCAGGATCCCGCCCCATGCCTCCCTGAAGCTGCAGGGCACTTCATTGGGTGCCCTCGGGGAGAAGGTTCAAACTGGGAGGTGGGAGAGGTGGAGCTGCGGGAGGTGGAAGGTTCCTGGAGGAAGACCACAAACACGTGCAAAGAAATAAAAACCACCACGTGTGCGCGCGCGCGCGAGTGTGTGTGTGTGTGTGTGTGTGTGTGTGTGTGTCACGCGTGCGCGCGCGTCAGGTCAGGGCGCGGCGCAGCCGCCGCAGGGCCAGGCGCAGGGCGTTCTCGGAG
>NW_025999982.1:34180577-34195412 GCF_001458135.2 Marmota marmota marmota | reverse complement strand
GGTGTGAGGGGCGCTCCTAGGCGCGCTCCCACGCGCGCACACCCGGCCGCAGGCTCCCCCTTTCTTCTCTCCTTCCACTCCCCACGCCCAGACTGTCTTCCCCCTCCCCCCACGGAGAACGGGCCTCCTGAGCCAATCTTGGGGCAGGAGTTTGATTTGGTTCTCCCCAGGGATCTGGAGCTGTCCGGAAGGTTAAGTCTGCCGTGTGCCCTGTGGAGAAACTGGAGACGCAGGTCGCTGCGCTCACCCGCCGCTAAGCCGCCGCCGTGCCAAGTCCTGACATCCTTCTTCAGGGGGTGTGAACAGGAACTGCCCTGTCCTGCCCTCCAGGTACTAGCTAGCCCGTTGGAGGAGATCGAGGCAGCGCTCCGGGCAGTGGTGCCTGGGTTCCCGCGCAGGGAGCAAGTCTTCGGTATTTCAGTGGGCACAATCGAAAGAAACTGTTGCCTAGTCCGCCAGTCAGGGACCCGACTTCCCTCGGCTCACTCCAGCCTGCAGGCTGTGACTTTCCATCCTCTAGCATCCGACAGCATGCCCGCGAGTAACTGAACATCCTTCCCATCCCGGGGGGGGGGGGGGGGGTTGGAGGGGGGGGCGTGAAACTCCAAAGTGGCTTCTCGGCGGTGAGCGAGTTGCCCGGGGCTCCGCCTGACAGCCAAGGCTGGGAGAATGAACTCAGTTCCCTCCGTCAAGAAATTTCCATTTTAATCCGAGAAAGTCATAAAACTGCTAAGTCTCGGCAGTGGCGACAGTGGCCCCAGTGTCTGGGAGAGGAGTTCCAGAGAGTGGGAGCCCAGGGCGCGCCACCTTACCCCCATATGCTGTATTTTACATGATTAGAGACGTGCAGTGAGGAGCCACCGGTTGGGTCTCCCACCACCTCTGGCACCTGGGCGGCCCAACACCCACGCTTTTGGTGGAGTGGGAGGCCACAGTTCCTCTGGCTTTCAAAAACAGTGTCGGTAATAAAACATCGCCTTCAGCGTAAGGATGCCAGGCTTGGGGACTTCTTCCAAGAGAGTAGCTTTCCTTTCAAATATGAAAGAAAACAATCACCAAGTTAAGCCCAACTAAGCTTCCACCACAACCATGGCAGATAGTTGCAAGGTGGGTTGTTCCGTGTGACTTCCTTCCTTAAATCTAAACCAATAATAAGGCAAAAGTCTTACTTCAGCTATCCCCGCCCTTCCTCGAGATAAATACTCTACCAACTCCCTCTGATACAGACACCCACGCCTGCGGCAACTATTTTCTGCTTTTGGTAATAGCTTCATTTAAACGATTTGTTTTTATTTTTTATTCTTATCGTTCCTGGTCACCTCAGGACCTCGCTTTCCCCCCAAGCTTCTGAGCAGCAGGCACTAGCTCCCAGCTCCGTGCAGCTGGCAGCGGTGCCACGTGACTGTGAGCCAGGCACCAACACTCAGAGCCACTCTTGCTTTCCCCTAATACACTTCACACCCACGCACTGTGGAGGTGCGAGAGAGATTGCTCCGTGCCCTGCCATTCTGGGCAGATGCAGATCGCGTTCTGGAATGAGCTTTCCAATCCTAGAGCTGCGCGGGGACCCCGACTGAAGGCGGGGGGAGTTCGCTGTTCCTATATTTAGATTCCCCATGGAGTTTCTGTGCAGGGGCTTTCAGGGTGAAGGATCTAGAGACTTAAAATGACTCGTGTACCCGCTTTAAACTTGAAAACCAAGGTTTTTCGCAGGCAGTAAAATGAAAACCACTTCCTCTAAACCAAGCTGTTTTCCTTGTTAGACTTCTACTACAGCGGTCAGGTTACTTCCATCTCACGTCGCAGTTGGGCAGGAAGTCTCAGGAACGCGAGGCACAGGGACATGTTTCTCTGGAGGAGAGCCAGCTGCTTAATTTTCAAATAATGCTTTCCTGGGGCGCAACAATAATACTAGTGAAATTGTGATGCTGATTGAGTAAATGCCAATAAACCTTTAAAAAATTAGCTCCGCTGATTGGTAGGGATTTAGAACTTAGACACACAGCACAGAGATGGGGATCCGCCCATGTATTCACCGAATTCACCAATACTTAGTGTGAGGGTTGCTAGGAACCCAGAAACCTCGCTTCCCCCTTAAACGTTCCTTCCATTAGGTTTGCATCTTCAAAAGGGGTGGTCAGACAAAACAGCACACAATTTGGCATCAAACACCTCTGCCTGCTCCCACTGGGGAAGACTGGTCTATCTCCAAACCATAACCATCCTATCTTTCCATTCCCAGGAAAGAAAGGCCAAGTGAGGCTGCTTCTCCGAGAGATTCTTTGTGCCATATTTTCTTTGCCACCCACTAACTTTCCTGGATAGACAGGAATTAACTTTGGGGGAAAATAAAGTGTTGGTGATTAAGCTTTTGTTGTTCCTTTGAATACAGTTGTTGCTAGGAAACCGATTTTTATTTTTTATTTTTTTGCTGAAATATCAGTAAAGAGGGTAGGCATAGTGATCCATGAGTAAAACAATATAGTATATAGTCTACGCATATAATCATATTAGAGCATTATGAAGAAATAAAGTTAAAGGTAATGAAAACCAGATTTTTCAAAGGCAAATGTTAATTGTTAGTACACAGTTTGTGAGTACATGGGCCTTTCCTATCCTTTGAGATGGATTTACTTTTACCCATTCCTTTTCTACAAATTGTGTGATGCCTTTCTGAAATTAATGATCCTGGAAATTTACTCTCTGAAGTCTGTATGAAGGTGATTTCAATTGAGCATAATTAGAAATATTTGATTTCAATGTGTTTCATATCCTATTGTATTTTTCTTCTGAAAGGTACTCTGGAGTAGTAATATTGAAAATGCAATACATGAGCTAGAGATGCACACAAAGACTTTCAGTGCCTGCAAAGGACACAGGATAACTAGATCTGGTCTGGGTTCACAAAAATGTCAGTGACCCCATTCTCTCTTTCTTTCTTCTCCATGTCCTCCAATTTCCCCCAGTCCTTTCAACACAACGTATACTACCATCAAATGGTGTTCATAGTTCTGATGAACAGGTGTAAGTGCCGCTGTTAAGTAATACAGGGGCACTTTGTTATGGTGTGAGATTCCTGGGCTAATCAAAGCAGTAAGAATAAACAGAATCATTATACCTTAGAGCAAAAAATAACTAACTATTGCAAAAATGAAAATTCATGGTTGGCTTCTGTTCAACAATTTGCCATGTAGTCTTGGAGTAGAACTGAAGACTCTAAACTTCTAACTAGAGTGTCCTTTAAGCTACATCATTCTTGTTAGTCTTTATTACCCTTCCTTCAAATCATAAACCAATAAGCAAAGCAGTTATACTTTCTTACTTATGCTTCTATTAGTGTATTATAGTTACACATAATAGTTTGGTTCATTTTTACTTAATCATACATGAATGAAATTTAATCTGCTCTATTTCAGTCCCCAGTATTTCCCTTACCTCCCTCTGTTCTCCTTCCTCTACTCTGCTGGTCTTCCTTCCATTTAGTTATTTATTTTTAATTTGTGATTTATAGATATACATAAAGGTGGAATTCACTGTGGTATATTTATGCATGCACATAGTGTAATTTTGTCAAATTCATTCCACTTTTCCTCCCCTTTCCTGTCTTTTCTCCCTCCCCTTCATTCATCTTCTTCAACTCCACTGGTCTTTCATTTACCTTTATCCACTCACTCCCTATTTTTTCTCCTTAGTTTGCTCTAGTTTCTAAATATAAGACAAAACTTGTGACTTTCTGAGTCTGGCTTATTTCACTCAGAATAATGTTGTCCAGTTTCATCCATTTACTAGCCCAAATGCCATAATTTTTTTTCTTCTTTATGGCTGAGTAAAACTCCATTGTGTGTGTGTGTGTGTGTGTACTTTTTCTTAATCCATTCATTTGTTGAAGGGCACGTGGGCTGGTTTCATAACTTGGCTAATGGGAATGTGCTGTTACAAACATTGATATGGCTGTATCACTATAGTATATGGATTTTAGTTCTTTGGGGTAAATACTGAAGAGTAGGATAGTTGGATCACATGGCAGTTCCATTCTTAGTTTTTTAAGGAATTTCCATACTGTTTCTAGAGTAGTTGTATTATTTTGCAGTCCCACCAATAATGTATGAGTTTACTTTTCTCCCCATGTTATTTGTATTGTTGATGACAGCCTATATTGTTGATTCTGACGGGAATGAGAAGAAATCTCAGTGCAATTTTGATTTGAATTTCCCTGATTGCTGGGAAAATTGAACATTTTTTTCATGTTAGTCATTTGTGTTTATTTTTTCACAAAGTGTGTTTAATTCTTTTGCCTTCTTATTGATCGGGTGGGTTGGTTATTTATTTATTTATTTTGGTTTTAAGTTTTTTGAGTTCTTTTTATATTCTGAATATTAATTCTCCATCAGAGGATTAGCCTTCAAAAGATTTTCTCCCATTCCATAGATTCTTTCTTCATGCTTTTAATTATTTACTTGTGTGTGCAGGAGCTTTTAAATTTGATGCTGTCCCACTTGTTGATTCTTACGGTATGCTTTGTAGGTATCTTATTGTAACCATTTGTTTAGAAATCATATTCGCCTCCTAATATTTTAAGTGTATCAGTACAATGTACCACAGTACCACTTTTTTTTTGTCAATCAAGAATTGTTATCTTTAAGAGATATGATACAAGCTTCACAAGAAGTCTCTCCAACAGAGAATCCAGGACAATTTCAGAGATCCTCTGAGGCTGGCCAGATTGAACAAAGGTGGCAACACAATCAGAATCTCAGGCCTACATCACACAGCCAATGAGGTATGGCCCCTTCAGAACAGCATTTTCACTAAGGATACAGAAAAAATGTATGTGTGAATATGTGTAGCTGTAAGGAAAATGCTGGTAGGAGAGCAGAGAAATAGTGCTTCAAAAAGAAAGCACTTCAACAACTTAGTGAGACCCTGTCTTAAAACAAAAACCAGAAAAGGTCTGGGGATGTGGCATAGTAGTGGTAAAGTGTGCCTGGATTAAATCACAATCACCTATAACAAAATTTTCTTTAAAAATAAGGAAGGAAGAGGAACAGAGGGAGGGAGGGAAGGAAGGAAGGGAGAGATCCAGAGAGAGATGGAGAAAGAAAGAGGAAGGAAAGGAGGGAGGGAAGGAAGAAGGAGGGAAAGAAGGAATGAAGGAAAGAAAAGAGCCTCAAAAATTCTGTTTTATTTCAGTGGCTATCAAAATTTATTTGACTAAGAATTACTAAAATATTATGCTGATCACTTTTTTCAAAGAAAAATAATAGCAAACACTTAGTATTTGTTCAGAATGTGGTGGGTACTTTGGCTTAAATAATTATTTCACTTGATTCTGACAATAACTTCAAAAGCATAAACTACAATCATACCCAATTTATAGGAGAAGAAACTCAGGTTAAGATAGTTAATAATTTTTGAAACTGGCAAGAGTTGAGCCTATACAGTCAAACTTATGATTATTATTATTTAGTACAAAAACAAAGTTTTAGCACAAAAATAAAACCCGGATTTTAACTAGTGATCTTATTTTAACTTTTGAAATTAAAACATAAACAACTGCATCTTTGTAGTTTCTCTTTACAAATGAAAAAGTATTGGAAAGTTTCTCTGTGTTGTTTTAAAGCAAAATTGGGGGTTTCATTTCAAACACAGAAATAGCTTCAATTTCCTTTTCACTTTTCCTGTGGCTGTAAGGGTTTCAATGTGTTTATACTATTTTTATTGATATTTTAAAAACAGTCCTGAGCCTCACAGTATGAATTTCTTGAGATTATGTTCACATTTTATTTTTCCTAATGCTATTTTCTGTTTTACTAATAAAACCCTATTTATTGTATTTGTCTGTACCTGATTTAATTTTTTTTTCTGGCATGTTCGTATGACAGTATGACTATCTTTTAGTCAGCTATTTAAACACATCATTCAGGAAGTACTTTGAATAAGTTACTTGATCTTTTTAAGATCCATATATTTAGAAACTGAGTAAGTTGAAACAGAAGATCTCCTCTGAGCTAGTGTCCTGGAAAATTTTGTTATAATTCTGTGCCCTCTAGTGGTACTTACATTTTACCATTATTTTTCCAAGTTAGGGAAGCATCCTTTATGAGGCTCCCAAAACATATTCATCCCTTCAATGGGCAATCAGTAATCATCAGGTGCAATACTAGCAGGACTGTTACAGAGGTGGGAAATATACCTTATCATGTTCACAGACTCGTGTGAGAGATGGATAAACAAGTAAGTAATTATAATTTGGTGATGAGTTCAGAGAGGTTTATACAAAATCTCATAGGAACCTGTGGAGGATTTCTTGAAGAATGTAATAAATGAGCTAACTCTTAAAGAATAACTATGATGAATACTGAAGACAGAGCACTCAAAGAGAAGACATTTGAGGAAACATGCAATCTGGAGAGCTGATCATGCTTTGAGAATGGTGAGTAGTAGGATTCTACTGGAGTGCAGTTACATTTTTAAGATGTATCTGTAAGGAAGAAGCAGGAGAAGTAGGGCAGGACTCTATGGCTAAGGGTCTGGGCAAAACTTTGGATTTTATCCTGACAAATTGAGAGCCACTGGAGAATCTTAAGCAAGAGACATGTCACACTCTTATTTCTACTTTCAGAGAAAATGTTGATGTGGATTGAGCACCCATGAGAGGTACACACTTCTCTAAGACAGGGGAACAAAAGATAAAATGGTACAGTGTTTATGTTGAAAGTTAGTGAGAGCTCCCTAACAATCCAAGCCCATATCCTAAACCTAACTTCCAATTTTCAGGCATGAGTGTCTGAGTAGGTAGTGGTATCACATACATAATTAGGAGAGATTCAAGGGGAGTTCATCTGGGGAAGGAAAATATATTGAGTTGAATTGGCGTTGAGTTTGATGCCAATTGGTAGTTGAGATGTTGGATTGATGGTTGTATAAACAGATCTGCAGCTTGCAGAGAAGTGAGTTTAAATTTGAGAATCATTAACATATTTATAGGGTGAAATCAATAGGTTGAGATCAGATTACCTGAGGAAGTATGTTTTAAAAGGAAGAAACCTGAAGGCCCATCCCTGATGAGCACAAGTACTTAAGATATGGAAGCTAGCAGCTCCAGCTTAAAAGAAAAATCCTGTAAAGAATTTGGCATTTTGGATTTATCAAGAAAAATGTAATTTGAAGAAGTTGCTTTTGTTTTATTCCCGAATTATAGAAATACAAATCAGGTTTGAGTGGAGAGAGGAAAAACTTGAAGATGAGGGAGTGAGGATAGCTATTTTGAAGGTAAGGAAGAGGAAGTAGCAAGCAGAGCGCTTGGGTCTGAGGAAGACTCTAGACAAAAAATACAATGGTCATCCACCCAAGACCTGAATGGCTGCTTCAGCACTCTCATAGGTCCTGGCTGAGTTAGCATAGGCATTTGAATAATTGAGTGACAATTTTGATTTATACTATTTCACTTTTAATTGTGAGGTTTGAGACAACTTAAATATCTTCTGAGTATATGCAGTATGATATTTTTTAACAAAAAACACCATTTTATACCTAACATTTTCCAAAAAGTTCAAGTTGATAAAAACACATTATTATGTTTAAATTATCATGAATAAAAATTTGTGATGGATAAACTGTACATTTTTGCTTAATTTTAGCTATAATAAGAGGCTGAGGAACTGACTGGATCATTCAGGAAAAAAAAATTGTTCAACAGGGTTATCAAAATGTGTTGCTAGGAGCTAGAAGAGATACTCAGAGTCCCTCAGGTAGGTCAGGAGTTGGCAAAAGCAGAGACGTTCAAGTTCTTGGAGTTTCAACGTTTAGTTTTTTCCTTTTGTATATGAAGTTTCTGTGTAAAATTATATTAGTAGAAAAGTTGTTAAAAATTATGATTGAAAACTACTCAACAAAAGAATGTGCCTGTTTGTTGGGATACTTAGAGTAGTACATCCTACCCTTTTGAGTCGTGGCTCATAAACAAAATGACAGATGAATAGCCTACTGGAGCAAAAGGAGAAGGCCAATGACAGAAGTGATAGGCTTGAGATTCTGGCCATCCTGAGTTCTACAGCACTCTGGGTGGACTGTAGATTATGGCAAGAGTTAGGATCAAAATGCTACAAGAACAAACCAAACTTCTGGTAGGAATCTTGTTAGTTAAAAGAGCTAATTTAGAGCAAGAGGCTAATATGCCTAGCAGGAAGAGCAGAGGAAAGTGGGGTTGCCACCAAGCTGCAGTTTGCCTGTGTAAAATTTTGAGAAGATACAACAAGATAAGTTCAATGAAGTAGAGGGAGTATTACTTCAATGTGTTTTCAAGGTAATTGTTTTTGCTTTTGCATGATATTTTGCACTTGAGGCTGAAGCATATTGAGAAATAGAGGGACAAAGCTGATAATTATTTTAAGGAAGAAGATGTTTCTTAATGTGAATAGGAAGATCAAAAATGAGGAAGAAGCTAGGGAACAGTAGACACAATATTGTTTTGGGTAATGAGAATTGAAAATGGAGAAATAAGTAGCAATAAGTATTTAAGTATTTAAAAATGTGTTTGTATTAGTGCATTGTAATTTACATAATAGTGGGTTTCATTATGCCATATTTGTACATGCACATAACATAATTTTGGTCTATCTCATTCTTAGTGCCTTCTTTTTCCTTCTCTTCTTGCCTTTACCTGATCTGCTTGATGTACTCTACTGATCACCATTGTTAGTAGTAGTAGTATTAACCTTATTATTATTTTAATTAGTGCATTAAAGATATTTTAAAATATGCTCAGAATTTGGAGTCAGAAAAGCATAAACTATGGGACCTGGTTCCTAAATCTCACTAAATATGCATTTGACAAATTATAATATGTAGACAACAGGGATTTTGTGAGGATTAGTGTAATAGTTTATGTAAGGGCCTTAGCAAAATGTGGACTCATGTGGGAGTGGGCTGTCACTCAGAGGCAGAGCGCTTGCTTAGCATGTGTAAGTCAATGGGTTCAATCCTTAGCACCACATAAAAATAAACACATAAAATAAAGGTATGCTGTCTACTTACAACTACAAATAAGTGAATAAATAAATAAATATGTGGACACATGCTAAGTGCTCAGTAAATGTTGACTACTGCTACTTATATTCATGCTTATCAAGATTTATTTTGGATCCAACCTGTGAGTAGCCTGTAATTTGAAATGATAGCTGATTAATTTTTTAAACATCAAATTTTCTAATTGTTAACATTTGGCTAAATGTTAACACTTAACAGTCACAAAAGATTAGAAATATGAACTTATAAAAAAAGAGTAAACCTTACAATAACGCAGAAGTGAAACTTAAAATTTTGCAGATGATTGCTTCCAGGGTACTATTGTATTTAAATTTAACTGAGCATGTATTTACTATTGTGAAGTTTAAAAACAAATGAAAGCAACTATACCTGATAATATACCAGGCTATACATTCATGGATATATATTTTATTAAATGTTACCAGGCATAACAAAACAAAGGAAACCTTAATGTGTATAGCTTTGGGATGTTACTCTGCTTCTAACAACTATATTCAAGTGGTATTCCTTTCTCTTTAAAATATATATTTTAGATGTCTGACAATATGGTTGAATTCATTACTCCAGAATATTTGTGAATTTATGATTCTAGAGTGTCTCTGGATGACAGAGGTTTGAGAATTGATGTAATTCTTAAGAAAACAAAAAAGCATGCTTATAATTTTGCATACAACTTAGAAGATTCACTGACCATTGGAAATAATTAGTAAAACCTGAGGTTTTTGGTTCTTAGATTATGAGAATATTATTATATTTTTCTTAAAAATATTAATTTAGTTATTTATGTTTCATGTTTGCAATGGGGGTATTAACATCTAGATCATGGGATTTTGTGAGGATTATGTGTAATATTTTATGTAAGGGCCTTAGCAAAAACATGAGACAGGGCCCCCATATGTTGTCCAGGCTGTCCTCAAACTCTTTTGCTCAAGCAGTCCTTCTGATTCAGCCTCCCAACTAGCTGGGACTACAGGCATGTGCCACATGCCCACCTCTTTAAAAAGTATATACATATTTTTTTTCACACATTTATATATATTTTTTTAGCTGACACAGAAAACCACAAAGATTATACATATTAATAAGTTACAATGTGATGTTTTGAATGTATATATTGCACAATTAGGTTAAACATTATCTATCTCTTTGAACATTTATTACTTCTTTATGATGAAAACATCCAAAAGCATTTGCTATCTATATGACACATTTGTGGTCTACAGTTACTCAACTTATTTCTTTCTTTTTTTTTAAAGAGAGAGAGAGAGAGAGATTTTTAATATTTATTTTTTGGTTTTCGGTGGACACAACATCTTTATTTTTTTATTTTTATGTGTTGCTGAGGATCGAACCCAGTGCCCCGGGCATGCCAGGCGAGCGTGTTACCGCTTGAGCCACATCCCCAGCCCCCAACTTCCTTATTTCTAATTACAATTTAGTATCCATTTTTCAGACTTTCCCCACCCTTCTCTACTCCCTATTCTCCCCAGACTCTGGTAACATTCATTCTACTGTCAATTTCCACAAGACCAACTTTTTTATATCTTGCATATGAGGGAGATCATGTAGTACTTTTCTTTTTGTGCCTATTTTCACTTAACATAATGATCTCCATTTCTATTCGTGTTGTTGCAATGACAGGATTTCATTTTTTTTTTTTTTTGGTCTGGCTGAATACAAACATCTTTGAATTATAACAAGCTATTTTGAAATTATAGCAACTTAATGTGATTATAAAAATAAGAAAAAAGAAACAGAAAATATACTAATAAAAATTCTAGGCATGTACTCGTTTCCTTCCCATGTGTTAAATTTTCAATATCCTACTTTATATCTTTCCATATTGCCAGTGTAGTCATTATTATTACTTTGAATAGTTTTGGTTTTTAGTCTTCATATTGAAGATATCAATGGTTTATGTACCATGTTTATAAGATAAGAGCATTCTGAATTTTTTGCATAATTACTCTTACTAGTGAGCTTTACACTTTCCAATGTTTTATTCTTATTGATTGTTTTTTTTTTTGTCAGTTTGAAGCACTACCTTCAGCATTTCTTTTAAGACAGATCTGCTAGAGACACATTCTCTCAATTTTTGTTTGTCTGAGATTGTCTTTATCCGTCCTTCATATTTAAATAGCTTTACTGAGTATAATATTCTTGGTTGGCAGGGGTTTTCTTCCCTTAAGTCTTGCAAAATATCTCATGCCACTCTCCTGGCCTGTAAATTCCTTCTGAAAAGTCTGCTGTGAGGCAAATTGGTACACCCCTATGTTTTGTTTTTTCCTCTAGCTGCCTTCAGCATCTTCTCTACCTTTCATCTTTGAGAGCTTGATTATAACATATTGTGGAGAAGACTTGATTGAGCAATTTTTTTTCTACCAGGTATTGAACTCAGGAATGCTTAACCACTGGGTCACATCCCCAGCCCTTTTAATTTTGAGACAGGGTATCACCAAGTTGCTGAGATTGACTTTGAACTTGCAATCTTCCTGCCTCAGTCTCTCTAGTTGCTGGAATTATAGGCATGCACCACAGCACCTGTCTTGGTTGAGCTACATTTGACTGACTTTGGACCTTCCTGTACTTGCTATTGATATCTTCTGTTTCAAATTTCACTGAGCATGTATTTAGTTTAAGGATTCCAGTATCATTACATGAAATTTTCTCCATTTCTAAAAGTTTCTCTGTCAGAGTAATGAATTATTTGTGTTTTGAAATGCATTAAGTTTCCATAAAACAGCATTTTAAATTCTCCATCTGAGGATTCATCTCTACTGGTTACCATCTGGTTAAGTGTCTGGCATTGTATTTTTACCATTAGGTGAGGTCATGGTCTCCTGAAAGCTCTTGCTTGGTATGCAATGTCCTTTGGGCATTTAAGGATTTATGTATTCATTGCAGTTTTTGTAATCTCTCTTTGTGCCTGTCTTGCCAGAAAATTTAAGCAAGCTGTTTATTTTCTCTGAACCTGTAACTATTTCTGCTATTTCAGCACTAGATCACACCTAAGTCCAAGTTTGCCATCAGTTCACAATTGGAATGTTGTCACTGTTTCACTACTAAAGGATGACTTAAGCCCAGGTTTATCTAAAGTTCATAGTTGGTGTGCTGTACAACATGACCTGAGGGAGTACCTAGAAAAGAGTAGTTGATACCCTCAAGCCTCTCCCTGGGATTGAATTTGGCCTACGTGCCTCATCTACATTCATGGCCTGTGGTTAGATACTGAGTTATTCTGCTTGACTAGGCAGAATCACCATATATGGACTAGCCATAAGCTCCTGGGCCATTGTTGTGGCCAGCAATGCTGTAAAGCTGTATTACATCCTGAGCTCACAACTTACAAAGACATAAATTGCTCTGGGGCAGGACCAAGGCCCACATTGCTAAGGAGTGCCCACTGTTGAGGTGGACTAATGGCCAATGACCCCTGCAACCAGCCACATAAGTCCAATGGACTGGGGCTGAACAGAAGTCCAATGGACTAGGGATGTTTGTCTCTGCCTGGCTCAGGGATGTTTCAGAGACTACATCTACAAGCATTACCCTGGGCATAGGGGTCATTAGGAACTGCCCAGTGTTAGGTTTTACTATCCTGGCAATGATTTACAAGGCAAAGTCTTGGGATGACTACCCCAGCCTACTCCCAGGAAATGGAATCTTAATCCATGCCTGCTGCCTAATGTTGGGGTAGTGATGGCAAAGGTATTCTCCTGGACAATATATATATATATATATATATATATATATATATATATATATATATATATATATATATGGATGTTCCAAGGCCAGGGATCACTGTCACCCTGCGTTTTTGTCAAATATTTTCATCACTGGGACAAACTATCTAAGAAAACAACTTAGAAAAAAGATTTCTGTTGGCTCATGGCTTCAGAAGTTTCAGCCCCTCAGGTTTCGGCTGGCTCTGCTGCTTTGAGCTTGAGGCAGGGCAGAGCGTCGTGGCAGAGGGCAGAGGAGGGATGCTGCTCAGATGAAAGCCACTCTAGGTACCCAGGAGGTAGAGGGAGAGGAAGGGGATGCTGGGGACAATATATATTCTTCCCTGTAACCTACTTCCTTCAACTAGATCCCACCTTCTTCTTTTTTAATATTTTTATTTTGTTTATTCATTTTCATGTGGTGCTGAGGATTGAACCCAGTGCCTCACGTGTGCCAGGCAAGCACTCTGCCATTGAGCCACAACCCCAACCCTAGGTCCCACCTCTATAGGTCCCACCACCTCCCAATAATGCCATCAAATATGAATCCATCAATGGATTATTCCACTGATGAGGTCAGACCCTCATGATCCAACCACTTCCCAAGAGCCCACCTCTGAACAAGATGCATTGGAGACTAAATTCTCAACACAAGAGCTTTTGTGGGACATTCCGGATCCAAACCATAACAGACCCTGGCTGGGCTTGCTTCACAAATCTTCCTCACAAAGTGTCCTCTCTCTAGGGTCAATGAAGGAAGGTGGTGAAATACTGAGTCTGTCTCATAGTTTGACATTAATTCTGAATTTACCAGAGACAGATTACAATGCACTTCTCTTTGACTGAAATAAGCAGATTATTGCATTGACATAATGGGTCCCTCAGGCAGCTCCGGAGTTCCTGCAAGGCTGGGTAGCTTGCTTCCTCCCCACCATCCTCACCCAGGCACAAATGTCTGCAAAGAACTTTCTTTTTCAGGAGTGTCAGCAAGGACATTGACCTACTCGTATCAGATTTCTTGTTTTAGATAATTTATGTGTGATGTCACTTAACCTTTGAGTATTTGGTTCAAGTGTTAAAAGTATTTTTTCTCCTCTGTCCCTTGTCCTGACTATAAGAGCTGGGTGAGGAAATGAAGACTTTGAAAGACCCTCCTTCTTCAGCTGGTTGGGATGTGGGTGACTTTGTCTGCAAGAAGAGAAACAGGTGAAATCAGTGGTCCCTGAAGCATAAGAGATGACTGGTTTCTGAACCTACAACAGCCATCCTGCTTTCCAAACCTCTGAGACAATGGAACACCTATATTCTCCAAATTCTTTCCTAATAAACTCTGTTTTACTCCAGGAAAACAAGAGTACAACAAAAATTGCTTTGTTTACAGAATATATGCTGTAGTTTTATAGTTTTGCTCCTGAATGTGGTCGGTGGGTTTCTTCTCAGGTCTTTAGGTCCATCCTGGATCTTCCTCCAGGAGGGACAATCTGCAGGTACTGATCAAGGCTAGTGAAGGGGATGGGGATACCGTTCCCCAGCACCAAAGGGGACAGATCACATATGATTCCGCTTTTCTCTGTCAATAGATGGAAAAGGCACATTTTAGCAAGAAGGGGTTTGCTTTCAGATTCTTAGGTGCCACCACCCCCTGCTCTACTGGCAAACCCCACACCTAGGTGACACTAGCTCCTTAGACTTGGCCTAGCAGGTATGAACACTGGACACCAACTGAGAAGAGAAAAGAAGGCAACCCCCCAGCGCTGAGGACAGGCCAGTGGGTATCAAGGCTTCCCAGGCAGCTGGGGAGGAGATATTCCATTTCCTGAGCCCTGCGTGTCCCATCAGTTTGAACAGATGGAAATATAGTTCAATGTTTCAACATCATTTGCCTTTCTCGTGCTAAAATATTGATAAGTGCTGCCCAGGCGGATGCCCCCGCGGTTCCGAGCAGTAACTGGAGCATGATGTGTACTGAAGTGAGACACGGTAAAGCCTTTAACGAGGATTTAAAATTCCTGGAATAATGCGCCGCCCAGGCTCAGCTCCTCGGCTCGCGAGTCCCTCCCCC
>NW_025999982.1:34157010-34176770 GCF_001458135.2 Marmota marmota marmota | reverse complement strand
TATATATATATATATATATATATATATATATATATATATATATATATATATATATTCATAACATATGCTGGACCAGGTTATGCTCAAGTCTCACAAATGCAAGAACCTGCAGTCTCAGTGGTACACTAGACCCACACCACAACTACAACTGGTAGTGATGCAGGCTAAAACATAAGTCCATTCCACCAATTATGGGCTGGTCTAGAACCTTCATTTATAAGCATAGGGCTGGGGATAGCTTTGTTACCCACAGTTGGTGGACTAGTGGTGGAAATAGTCACTTGGTCACCAAGGCTAATGCTAAGCTTGGTCACACCTGAATTTCATAGTCCCAAGTGTTTGTATAGTCTGGGGAAGAGAGATATGCCCCAGGTCAACTTCAAGGCTGGCAATGATGTAGAGCATAAGCTGTACCTACTGAGTTACAAGTCTCTGCCTGATACTGGAACAGATCTAAAAGCTTTGTTTGTGTAATCTGACTTAAATGTAGAGGACTTTGGCTTCTTCCTGGTCCTGTCTGGCACCAAAGCAGGTGTGTCTCTGAGCTCCAAGACAAAGTCCTATGTTTGCATTCATGCCCTGCTCCTCATCAGGTGGAGTCTTGTTCCCTGCTCTGCTGCCTGAGGTTGGAGGAGACAGTCAACTACCTCACCAATCAGTTCTAGGGTCTCAGTCTTTGGGTATTGTCCTGAGGGAAAGTTGGACTCTGTCCAGCACTGAATTTCATCATGATGGCTTAATGCCCAATTTCATGCCTAAGGCATGGACTTAATTTCCTTCTCCTCCTCTCTAGTTTTTTAATACTTTTTTAGTTGTAGATGGACACAATACATTTATTTTATTTTTATGTGGTGCTGAGGATCTAACCCAGTGCCTTCCACATGGAACGCGAGCACTCTACCACTGAGCTATAACCCCAGCCCCCTCCTCCCCTGATTAAGTCAGTTTTTTTCATTGCTGTGTCTAAAGGACCCCACCAACACAATTGTAGAGGAGATTTATTTGAGGGCTCATGGTTTCAGAGGTCTCTATCCATAAAAGGCTAGCTCCATTGATATTCCAGGTGAGGCAGAACATCATAATGTTCATGGTGGGAGAGTGTGGCAGAGGGAAGCAGCTCACATCATGGTGATCAGGAAGAAGAGAGAGAGTTCTCTACTTGCCAGATACAAATATGTATCTCAAAGCCATACCCCAATTCCCACCTCCTCCAGCCACACCCTACTGCTTCAGTTACCACTCAGTTAATTCCTATCAGAGGATTAATTAATTGGGTTAAGACTCTCACAACTCAATCATTTCTCCTCTGAACCTTCTCACATTGTCTCACTTGTGAGTTTTTGGGGTACAAAAAGCTCATATCGAGCGCTGCAGTTTCTGCCAGCCGTGCAAGCACCGTACTCAGGGCTGAATTCTGGGTTCAAGACGGGGGAAGGAAGCGGTCCATCTCGGTTCTCCACACCGGTCAGACCACAGAGGAGGCCAGCGGCCACCATGTTGGAAAGCTGACGTCACCAGCCCTGTTTTCGACTGACCGCAGCTCATTCAGCCATAGAACAGGTAATTTCAGGCTGCCATTCGCCTGCGGCTTGCAGACAGATTGCTAGGGTTCAGTGCCTGGGTGCTTCTTAGAACCTGCTCTTATCGGAGCGAACAACGAGCGCGGGGCGGCCGAGTTCCGGCTTCCGGAACCGCCCTGGCCCAGGGCTGGGGAGCCTGCGGAGGCTGCTTCTTGGACCCTGCTCCTATCAGAGCATACACCAAGCACTAAGTGGCCGAGTTCCGGCTCCCGGAACTGAGCCCGCGGGGACTGCTTCTTGGAGCCTACTCTTATCGGAGCATACACCGAGCACGGAGCTGCCGAGTTCCGGCTCCCGGAACTGCCCTGGCCCAGGGCTAGGAGCCCGCGGAAACTGCTTCTCGGTCCGGGTCCTGCTGAGGGCCGGTCAGGACTCACCCGTTGCTTTGGTTGCCCGGCAAGGGGAACGAAATGCTGCCATTCGCATAGGATACCAACATGGCAGAGATCTGATGTCAGCAGAAAGCGGCGGAGGAGAGAACTTCATCAATACCAGCGGTGACATAAGCAGTTGGTCTCCTGGTAGGGGGGGTGAGGCACAGTCACCCGAGTCTCCTCAATTTGTCGTTGAGCCAGAGGGGAGAAGCCGGGCCGCCGCCAGCGCCCGGAGCAGGCCCAGCGGCTCGCCAGCGTGGTGACCGCGTGACCCCAATTGGAGAGGGGGCGGAGCGGAGCCGCCACTCGCACCCGCAAGGTGGGCAGACCCGCGACCCAGTGGTACATGGGCGTGGTAGGAGGGGCAGGGCAGAGCCGCCGTTCGCGCTTGCAAGGTAAACAGACCTGTGACAGCCGGGCGGGTCAGGCCCAGTGGCCTGCCAGTGTGGTACACATGTCACCCCAACTGGAGTAGGGGCAGAGCAGATCCTTCTCCCACGCCCGGATCAGGCCCTGCCGGTGTGGTGGTCACGTGACCCCAATTGGAGTGGGGGCGGAGCGGAACCGCCACCCGTGCCCGCAGGGTGAGCAGACCAGTGATCAAACTGCAGATCAGACCCAGGGGTCCGCAGGCGTGGTAGGAGGGGCAGGGCAGATCCGCTGCCCGCGCCTCCAAGGTAGGCAGACCTACAACAGACCGGCGGATCAGGCCCAGGAGCCTGCCGGCGTGGTACAAACACCACCCTAATTGGAGTAGTGGCAGAGCAGAGTCGCCGCCCGTGCCAGGAACAGGCCCAGCGTCCTGCAGGCGGGGTAGTCACGACACCCCAATTGGAGTAGGGGCAGAGCAGAGCCTCCACCCGTGCCCGAAAGGTGGGCAGATCTGCGACCGACCAGCGGGACAGGCCCAGTGGCCTGCCGGTACGACAGACACGTCACCCCATTTGGAGTAGGGGCAGAGTAGAGCCGCCGCCCGCGCCTGCAGGGTAGGCAAACCTGCAACCGACCGGCGGATCAGGCCCGGTGGCCTGCCGGCGTGGTACACTCGTCACCCCAATTGGAGTAGGGGCAGAACAGAGCCGCCGCCAGCGCCCAGAACAGGCCCAGTGACCTGCCGGCGTGGTAGCCACGACACCCCAATTGGAATAAGGAGAGAGCAGAGCCGCCGCCCGCACCTGCAGGAAAGATACGCAAGCAGTATGAAAAGACAAGGAAAGAAAGGACCACAAGCAATGCAGGTCAACGCAACTTTAGAAGAGGTAACAGCTGCAGCAGATGGAATGTCAGATAAAGAATTCAGGATATACATGCTTCAGATGATCTGGAGTATCAAGGAAGACATTAAACAGCAAAATCAGACAATGAAAGATCACTTCGACAATGAATTACGCAAACAAATCCAGGAAGCAAAGGATCAACTATACAGGGAGATAGAGGTTATAAAAAACAAACAAACAGAAATCCTAGAAATGCAGGAAGCAATAAACCAACTTAAAAACTCAATGGAGAATACTACCAGCAGAGTAGAACACTTAGAAGATAGAACATCAGACAATGAAGACAAAGTATTTCAACTGGAAAAGAACATAGACAGCTCAGCAAGACTGTTAAGAAACCATGAGCAGAACATCCAAGAAATATGGGATAACATTAAGAGACCAAACTTAAGAGTCATTGGGATACAGGAAGGTACAGAGCTCCAAACCAAAGGAATGAGCAATCTATTCAATGAAATAATACGAGAAAACTTCCCAGACTTGAAGAATGAGACAGAATCCCAAATCCTAGAAGCCTACAGGACGCCGAATGTGCAAAATCATAAGAGATCCACACCTAGACACATTATAATGAAGATGCCCAACATACAGAATAAGGAGAGAATTTTAAAAGCTACAAGAGAAAGGAAGCAGATTACATTTAGGGGTAAGCCAATCAGGATAACAGCTGATCTTTCAACACAGACTCTGAAAGCTAGAAGATCCTGGAATAACATATTTCAAACACTGAAAGAAAATGGGTTCCAACCAAGAATTGTGTATCCAGCGAAATTAAGCTTCAGGATGGAAGATGAAATTAAAACCTTCCACGATAAACAAAAGTTAAAAGAATTTGCAGCTAGAAAACCATCTCTTCAAAACATCCTCGGCAAAACATTACAGGAAGAGGAAATGGAAAATAACAATGAAAACCAACAGTGGGAGGTAGGACAGTAAAGGGGGGGGAAATAATCAAAGAGGAAAACAAACCATGTTTAGTAACAGAAATAAACAAATATGGCTGGAAGAACAACCCATATCTCAATAATAACCCTAAATGTTAATGGCTTAAACTCACCAATTAAGAGACACAGGCTAGTAGAATGGATCACAAAACAAGACCCAACAATATGCTGCCTACAGGAGACGCATTTGATAGGAAAAGACATACATAGGCTGAAGGTGAAAGGTTGGGAAAAATCATATCACTCATATGGACTTCGGAAACAAGCAGGAGTGTCCATACTCATATCAAATAAAATAGATTTCAAGCCAAAGTTAATCAAAAGGGATAAAGAGGGACACTACATACTGCTTAAGGGAACCATACACCAACAAGACATAACAATCATAAATATTTATGCCCCAAACAATGGTGCAGCTATGTTCGTCAAACAAACTCTTCTCAAGTTCAAGAGTCTAATAGACCACCATACCATAATCATGGGAGACTTCAACACACCTCTCTCGCCACTGGACAGATCTTCCAAACAAAAGTTGAATAAGGAAACTATAGAACTCAATAACACTATTAATAACCTAGACCTAATTGACATATATAGAGTATACCACCCAACATCAAGCAGTTACACTTTTTTCTCAGCAGCACATGGATCCTTCTCAAAAATAGATCATATATTATGTCACAGGGCAACTCTTAGACAATATAAAGGAGTAGAGATAATACCATGCATCTTATCTGATCATAATGGAATGAAACTGAAAATCAACGATAAAAGAAGGAAGGAAAAAGCATACATCACTTGGAGAATGAACAATAGGTTACTGAATGATCAATGGGTTATAGAAGACATCAAGGAGGAAATTAAAAAATTCTTAGAGATAAATGAAAACACAGACACAACATATCGGAATCTATGGGACACATTGAAAGCAGTTCTAAGAGGAAAATTCATTGCTTGGAGTTCATTCCTTAAAAAAAGAAAAAACCAACAAATAAATGATCTCATACTTCATCTCAAAATCCTAGAAAAAGAAGAGCAAAACAACAGCAAAAGAAGTAGAAGGCAAGAAATAATTAAAATCAGAGCTGAAATTAATGAAATCGAAACAAAAGAAACAATTGAAAAAATTGACAAAACTAAAAGTTGGTTCTTTGAAAAAATAAACAAAATCGACAGACCCTTAGCGATGCTAGCGAAGAGAAGAAGAGAGAGAACTCAAATTACTAGCATACGGGATGAAAAAGGCAATATCACAACAGACACTTCAGAAATACAGAAGATAATCAAAAACTATTTTGAATCCTTATACTCCAATAAATTAGAAGATAGTGAAGGCATAGATAAATTTCTTAAGTCATATGATCTGCCCAGATTGAGTCAGGAGGATATAGACAACCTAAACAGACCAATATCAATTGAGGAAATAGAAGAAACCATCAAAAGACTACCAACTAAGAAAAGCCCAGGACCGGATGGGTATACAGCAGAATTTTACAAAACCTTTAAAGAAGAACTAATACCAATACTTTTCAAGCTACTTCAGGAAATAGAAAAGGAGGGAGAACTTCCAAATTCATTCTATGAGGCCAACATCACCCTGATACCTAAACCAGACAAAGACACTTCAAAGAAAGAAAACTACAGACCAATATCTCTAATGAACCTAGATGCAAAAATCCTCAATAAAATTCTGGCGAATCGGATACAAAAACATATCAAAAAAATTGTGCACCATGATCAAGTAGGATTCATCCCTGGGATGCAAGGCTGGTTCAATATACGGAAATCAATAAATGTTATTCACCACATCAATAGACTTAAAAATAAGAACCATATGATCATCTCGATAGATGCGGAAAAAGCATTCGACAAAGTACAGCATCCCTTTATGTTCAAAACTCTAGAAAAACTAGGGATAACAGGAACATACCTCAATATTGTAAAAGCAATCTATGCTAAGCCTCAGGCTAGCATCATTCTGAATGGAGAAAAACTGAAGGCATTCCCTCTAAAATCTGGAACAAGACAGGGATGCCCTCTCTCTCCACTTCTGTTCAACATAGTTCTCGAAACACTGGCCAGAGCAATTAGACAGACGAAAGAAATTAAAGGCATCAAAATAGGAAAAGAAGAACTTAAATTATCACTATTTGCAGATGATATGATTCTATACCTAGCAGACCCAAAAGGCTCTACAAAGAAACTATTAGAGCTAATAAATGAATTCAGCAAAGTGGCAGGATATAAAATCAACACGCATAAATCAAAGGCATTCCTGTATATCAGCGACAAATCCTCTGAAATGGAAATGAGGACAACCACTCCATTCACAATATCTTCAAAAAAAATAAAATACTTGGGAATCAACCTAACAAAAGAGGTGAAAGACTTATACAATGAAAACTACAGAACCCTAAAGAGAGAAATAGAAGAAGATCTTAGAAGATGGAAAAATATACCCTGTTCATGGATAGGCAGAACTAACATCATCAAAATGGCGATATTACCAAAAGTTCTCTATAGGTTTAATGCAATGCCAATCAAAATCCCAACGGCATTTCTTGTAGAAATAGAGAAAGCAATCATGAAATTCATATGGAAAAATAAAAGACCCAGAATAGCAAAAACAATGCTAAGCAGGAAGTGTGAATCAGGCGGTATAGCGATACCAGACTTCAAACTATACTACAGAGCAATAGTAACAAAAACAGCATGGTACTGGTACCAAAACAGGCGGGTGGACCAATGGTACAGAATAGAGGACACAGAAACCAATCCACAAAACTACAACTATCTTATATTTGATAAAGGGGCTAAAAGCATGCAATGGAGGAAGGATAGCATCTTCAACAAATGGTGCTGGGAAAACTGGAAATCCATATGCAACAAAATGAAACTGAATCCCTTTCTCTCGCCATGCACAAAAGTGAATTCAAAATGGATCAAGGAGCTTGATATCAAATCAGAGACACGCCGTCTGATAGAAGAAAAAGTTGGCTACGATCTACATACTGTGGGGTCGGGCTCCAAATTCCTCAATAGGACACCCATAGCACAAAAGTTAATAACTAGAATCAACAAATGGGACTTACTCAAACTAAAAAGTTTTTTCTCAGCAAAAGAAACAATAAGAGAGGTAAATAGGGAGCCTACACCCTGGGAACAAATCTTTACTCCTCACACTTCAGATAGAGCCCTAATATCCAGAGTATACAAAGAACTCAAAAAATTAGACAATAAGAGAACAAACAACCCAATCAACAAATGGGCCAAGGACCTGAACAGACACTTCTCAGAGGAGGACATACAGTCAATCAACAAGTACATGAAAAAATGCTCACCATCTCTAGCTGTCAGAGAAATGCAAATCAAAACCACCCTAAGATACCATCTCACTCCAGTAAGATTGGCAGCCATTATGAAGTCAAACAACAACAAGTGCTGGCGAGGATGTGGGGAAAAGGGTACACTTGTACATTGCTGGTGGGACTGCAGATTGGTGCAGCCAATTTGGAAAGCAGTATGGAGATTTCTTGGAAAGCTGGGAATGGAGCCACCATTTGACCCAGCTATTCCCCTTCTTGGTCTATTCCCTAAAGACCTAAAAAGAGCATGCTACAGGGACACTGCTACATCGATGTTCATAGCAGCACAGTTCACAATAGCAAGACTGTGGAACCAACCTAGATGCCCTTCAATAGACGAATGGATAAAAAAAATGTGGCATTTATACACAATGGAGTATTACTCTGCATTAAAAAATGACAAAATCATAGAATTTACAGGGAAATGGATGGCATTAGAGCAGATTATGCTAAGTGAAGCTAGCCAATCCCTAAAAAACAAATGCCAAATGTCTTCTTTGATATAAGGAGAGTAACTAAGAACAGAGTAGGGACGAAGAGCATGAGAAGAAGATTAACATTAAACAGGGATGAGAGGTGGGAGGGAAAGGGAGAGAGAAGGGAAATTGCATGGAAATGGAAGGAGACCCTCAGGGTTATACAGTGGAGGGGGTAGAGAGAGAGGAGGGGAGGGGAGGGGAGAGGTGGGGAGGGGGGATGGTGGAGGATGGGAAAGGCAGCGGAGCACAACAGACACTAGTATGGCAATATGTAAATCAATGGATGTGTAACTGATGTGATTCTGCAATCTGTGTATGGGGTGAAGGTGGGAGTTCATAACCCACTTGAATCAAAGTGTGGAATATGATATGTCAAGAAATTTGTAATGTTTTGAACAACCAACAATAAAAAATTAAAAAAAAAAAAAAAAAAGCTCATATCCAAACCATAACATCACCCAAGTAAAAGACATCTTTCTCCAAGCTGTTTGGAGCTGAGAGAGTAGTAGTGCCAGCAACTCTATATTTCCTCTCTTTTTCAATGCATCTTTTATTTTTATTATACTAGCACCAGGCATAGGGGTTCTCATCCAGCTTCCTTATCTCTTTGAAGGTAGTATGATGCATGAATAACTGTCCAAACTTCGTTCACCTCCCTGGAATAGCCAATGCTCTTTCTCCCCGACTTCAATTAGGAATACTTTCCTGACACTTCTATCAAGGGGTTTTAAAACAACAAGGCTGGTGGTCATCATAAAGTCCTTGAATTGATAGAATGAAATTCTGGATCTCTGTTATGACTCTTCCTACTAAAATGAGTCCTTGAATTCTTATTACTCACTTCATATGGTTATAGTGTAGGAGCACATTCACTCAGAGTAATGATATTCCTATTCCAAATTAATCTTCCAAAGTTTGTATATTTTAAATTCAAGTGTGTGTGTGTGTGTCTGTGCATGCATAGTTTAGTGTATAAACATATAAACATATGTATTGACATAATTGAAGTTCAGTGCTTTAAAATATTGTCCAACAAAACTTACAGAGCATCAGGAATCTATCCATGCAGTATGAGGGAAGATTATGGGCCAGCCAGGGTCTCATCTCTGTTAAATGGATTATAGTCATTTCTATGCTTAAATTCTTTCCACTGTTGTATGACTGCTTCACTGTCATGGGAAATACTCATCTTTTTTTCTTGTCAGTCATCCTCAAGAGTTGGCCCTTGGTCCCACATTGGTGATGGAGTCCTACTACTGATTTATTGGCTTTCACAATGCCAGCTGTCTACCTACCCACCCACTTGAATCTCAGGATGTCATCTTGACTCTAGCATCATGTTTTGTATGTGAGTGTGTGTGTGTGTGTGTGTGTGTATGTGTGTGTTGGATAACCTACTGAATAACTCTATGTCAAAAATAAAACCCACCTTTCTGCTTAGCAGACTGTTTCCTCCCCAAAGTCTGCCAATGGGGCTATTCTCCCCAACCCTTACTTGGGCTCCTAAAGATGGAACTGTCAAAGTTTAGTTCTACAGTGGTTAGCTGGATCATGAAAAATTTTGCTTCAGTTTAGAACAGACTCATATTTCAGTCTCCCAGTGAAAATTTATTCATTTATCCATTCATAAATTCAGTCAAAAATTGTTGAGGTCCTGCTGTGTTTCAAAAGTGTAGAACAAACATTATTCCTAATGTAGTCTGTTGTTTACTGTAATTTTTTTAAAAGCTTGAACCCCTTTTCAAAGCAAACGTAAATACATAATGATAAAAATACAGAATGATTTAAAAAAAAGATGGCCTCAAACTTGATAATTCAAAACCAACTTGCATGTTTTATAAACTTTCATTCATCTAGAAATAATTCTTTACACCAGTGATGATTTGAGTCCCCAGAGAATATCTGTAATGTCTAGAGATGATTTTATTTAGCACTATGCTAGGTAGATAGGAGATTTTGGGAAAGCAATACTACCGGTATTTAATCGGTGGAGGCCAGGAATGCTACCAAACATTCTACAATATATAGGACATCTTCCACAAGAAAAGTTATCCTACCCAAAATGCCAATAGTGCCAAAGTTGAAAAACCTTGATAACATTTAAAGGTATTGAGATGTGGAGTTTTTCTTGCCGTGTCATTTCATAAAATATTTTGGTCAGTATACTATTATTTTCTGCATTTAGAATTTTAAATTTTGGTATATGCCTAGGAAACAATGGTAGATATAAACCATATGAAAAACATTTTTCTTACTAAGAGAAAAATCCCTCAATGTACGATACCAGGAAAGGTTGACAAGTCCCAGATCTATCTCTACTATTCTAGAAGGTTAAGAAAGTATCAGTATTCTTTCTACCTAAAAATTTCATTCTCATATAAATGAAAGAAGCAGATCATCTGGGAAACAGATGAACAGACAGTTGGTAAGGGTTTTGAGGGCTCCTTGAAGCATTATTTCTTGATTGCATTAGAATATAGATCCTTCAAATAACTCCATAGCTTTATTCAAACTTTATCTAATTCCATATAAATTTATACAATAGTTCTTGAGATAAGAATGGTAATAAAGTGCCAATCATCAAATTAGAATAACTATTATATATAGCTGACTATTCCCCAATTCACTAGAGATATTTTCTGAGAGATTCAATCATTGGACATTTGATGAGTGTAATTTTAATGCAAATATTTCCATTTTGGTTACTGTATTTTTTTGAGAATTGTAATTAAAACACATTTCTTGTGGTAATCACAAATTATATCAAACCCACATTATTTGTTTTTTTCTTCAGTTAATAATATATGAATGTATTATAGTAAGTAATTTTCACACATAACAACGGTCTCTGGGCTAGAAGGAAATCTGTTAGAATGAGAAACTATCAAAAGGAAAAAAGTGAGTTAATACATTTTCTTACTGAATAAATTTACCTATAGTTGTATGACAAAGTTTGTTTTAAACTCTTTTGCTAAATTTATGATTATTTTCTGGACTTCTTTATTTTTTATGTATACACACATATAGACATATGAGCACATAGAATCTCCAAAATATTGATTTTATTTTTACCTTCACTTGCTTACCACACTCATTAAGCTTCTTTGTTCTAGAAAAGAAAGTTATTATTTTAAGGAAAATAAATTACTTGTCAAATTTGAATTAAAAATTCTTCCTTAATATTCCTACTTCCTTAATATTCCTTCAATGACATTCCAAATTTTGCTTTCGACAAAAATGATTCAACATGTGTTAGATAATTTTCTGTTATGAATTCTACTGGAAAAATCAGAGATTTTACCTTCTTATTATCTAATAACTCTATTTAAACTATTAATAAACTTGGATATATTGTTTAGTCTATTTGCTCCACAATTTTCTCATTTTTCAAAATGGAAGACAATAAAAAGGATTTCTGGGAAAAGAATTAAATTATATAACACATGCAAAGTACCTTACACCAGTAGGTGCTCTGAAAATGCTAAATAACACCTAAAGAGGCCTTTACAGTTTTGTTATTGGTGGGAGAAGGAGAGTATTTTAGGAAAAAAATTTGGACATGTTGATATGGTTGTGTATTTATTTAAATTTTTTTTTGTGTGTGAAGGAACATGATTAACTGGCAAATTCAACATTACTTAGGCATACAAATTATCATGTTTTTAGTAGTTCCAAAGCTAAAGTAAACATTAACATAAATATATAAAAATACTTATGTACATGAATTTAAATAATCTTCACTTCTTATTCTGTTTTTTTTTCATTGAACTTTTTGTTCCAAGTCTCCTACTCAAATACACATCATATACTTAACATAGCCATTGAATTTTAGAGTTGAGATGGAGTTTAGAACCCTTTGAATCAATGCATACATTTTAAAATTTATTCTACATTTGAAATTTTAACTCTTTGTTGAAAAAGTCAATGTACACCCTTCTAAATTTTTTCTTTTATTTTGTCCTGCAAAAATTATGTGAAGTATTAGTGTTCTTCCTATTTTTGAGATGTAGAAATAAGCTCAGAAATGTTGATCAATTTTTCAGGATTAGCAAACAGTAATGGGAAAGTAGGAACTTAAACAATGGCTGATTCCAGAGACTGTGATCTTAACAATGAAATCATAATGTACTCCCATGTAAATGCTCTTAGGAATACAGTATTGTTTATTTGGGAATTTTACTGACAGCCACATTTGAAAGAACAAAGAACACAACTGCAAAGACCCAAAAACACTGATGAAGGTCTTTAAAAACCAGGAGAGAAGAATTAGTACTTCTCAGTATAGATGTCTTGCTCCTGGGGGATTCTGTACCTTAAGATGATGAGTATATCTATTAAGAATGTATTTAGCTGCACTCAATTCACAATAGCTAAACTGTGGAACCAAACTAGATGCCCTTCAATAGATGAATGGATAAAGAAACTGTGGCATATATACACAATGGAATATTACTCAACCTTAAAGAAGAATGAAGTTATGGCATTTGCAGGTAAATGGTTGGAGTTAGAGAATATCATGGTAAGTGAAATAAGCCAATCCCCAAAAACCAAAGGCCAAACGTTTTCTCTGATAAATGGATGCTGATCCATAATAGGTGTGGGGGACAGGGGAAAATGGAGGAATTTTGGATTGGGCAGAGGGGAGTGAGGGTAGAGGTATGGGAATAGGAAATATGGTGGAATAAGATGGACATTATTACCTTATGTACATGCACAAATGGTGTGACTCTGCTTTACGTACAACCAAAGAAATGAAAAGTTGTGCTCCATTTGTGTACAATGAGTCAAATGCATTCTGCTGTCATGTATAACTAATTAGGACAAATAATAAAAAAGAATGTGTTTAGCTGCAAATAGAAAACTTCCCTGAAACACTAATTTAAGTACATTTTATTTGTTTCAAGCAGAGAAGTCTTTAGTAGAGAAGGTGACCCTCTGCTAAACCATTAAGGCCTCACCTTTTCTGTCTGGCACTTCTGCCTTCTTAGCATGTGTCTTTGATTTCTTATGCTCATAATCATGGCCTTTCTATCTCCAGACACTGTTTCTGATTTCCAGATCAGAATAACAGGGAAGGCTCAAGGGCAAAATGCAATTTGCCTTTTATTCAGAAATAATGTCCTCCGGTGGGATTTCTCATTGACCAGAACTACCACATGTACAGTCTTAAATGCATTGTAAATTATTTTAGTTGAATTCATTGAAAAGTAAGAATTGAAATACACCTAATTAAAAGAAGTGAGGAATGAATACACAACAAATAGTGCCTACAATTGTTCATCCTTTGACTACCCAACTTCATCTGTATAACTCTTCATGACCACAGAACACACCCTACTCTCCTGGCCAAAGCTCATCAAAATACTGAATCAACCTCAAAGTGGATACTTCTGGATGAGGTGAACTCTGCTTTATCAGATCTAAATTTGGATTCTGGTAGACTGGTAAGTTAGATGCTTCCAAATAAATGCCCTAGCAGGGCTGGAGGTGTGGCTCAGTGGTAGAGCGCTAGCTTAGCATGTGTGGGGCACTGGGTTTGATTCTCAGCACCACGTATCAATGAATAAAATAAAGGTCTATTGAAAACTAAAAAAAAATATTTTAAAAAATAAAATAATAAAATAAATGCCCTGAGCACATCATATAGAAGTGTTGAGACAAAATAATAATAATAATAATAATAATAATAATAATAATATCATCTTCCATTAAGGAAAGAGGATGAAGGAAAACAGAGTGGCAGAAGTAAAATAAAGTAGAATTGGACAGGAAGAGAAAAATTTCTTGTTCTGTAACTACAGTAACTCTCATTATCCTGGCTTCTGGCCTCTGGAGGAATGTCACTTCTCTAATTAATTAGCATGGCCACATTTAGGGATGTCACACTCAAAGGAGGATGTACTCATGAAAGGCTGCTCCACTCTAGTAATCTGATTCCTGTTGATATAAACTTGGGTTCTGGGATTGCATTAAGGACCGAACAACCCCAGGCTATTGTCAAGCATAATTACTGTGGCCAGTGTATTAGCTGCTAATGAATTCTGTGTGATAGGAACCAAAGGCAGAAATCTGGTCTACAGCATTAGTTATAAGGCCCCAGACCATGAAACTTTTCTATCATCTCTCCAGCCCCTTGGCTACACTTTGGTTAATACTTTGAGGCAGTTTAAAATAATAAAAATCCTTCCTGTGATCTTTGCCAGTGGCCAACCTGGGTTATGTAGCTGAAAATTCCTACTAGAATTGATTCAGAAAGAACTGTGAGCTTGGTCTATCTAGTCCTAAAGTACTGACTGGTAACTGCTTCTTCCATCAGCTTTCATTTCAGGTACCAAAGAAGATGGTTTGATAAACTTCCAAGAACCTTGTCAAAAGCCTTTCATGCACAGACAGAGAGCTTCTTCCTTCAAAAAGCAGAATTCTCTTCCTTCTGGTTGTTGACCTGCTAGCCCTAGTCTGACCTCATCTCTCATAGGACTTTTTTTGGAAGTAGAAAATTGGCCCCACGACACAGAGTATTATGAATTTTTGGTTTATTTCATTTAACATTTCAGACCTCAGTTGGCAAACTGTGTTCATCCCAGGTCAAGCATGCAAATAGCTAACAACCACTCATCAAGAACGGACACTTTTCCAGGCTGTGCATGATTGGGCCCTCTGTTACTTGTAGTGTTCCTGGTAGCAATCTCTTTCAGATCTGGTTCTCAGGTAAGAAAGCAATAGCTCTCTCTGATTAATTAAAAGGTGTCAATTTAGAGAATATTGTATTATACACATTATTGAAGACATCACTGGGGTACCAGGCCCAAGACTAATCATTGGGACAATACCCAAACCATGCAAAATTGGTCTGTCTATTAATATGCCATAGTTAAAATCTGTATTTTATGAGACTTTTCTTTTCCTCCCTATCTTTTCTTTCTTCCTTCCTTCCTTCCTTCCTTCCTTCCTTCCTTCCTTCCTTCCCTCCCTCCCTCCCTCCCTCCCTCACTCCCTTCCTCTGAAGGTTGAACTCAGGGGCATTTGACTACTGAGATATATACCCAGTCCTTTTACTTTTTATTTTGTGACAGGGTCTCACTAAGGTAGTGAGACAGGCCTGTTCTCACAATCCTCCTGCCTCAGCCTCCCAAGTCGTTGGGATTACTGGAGTGTTCCACCATGCCTGGATGAACTTTTCTTTATTGTACTGCAGTTGCCAACAACATGTTGTTTCCTTTAGCTAGCTGCTGATCTTAAAACAAACACAGCTCCATAAGTCCAGTCACTCTTGGTTGGGTCTATTTTTTGATGTTGTTCACCCCTCAATCAAAGTTTTAAATTGGAACATCCTAATTCTTTTTTTTTTTTTTTGCCTCTATCTTGGTGTCATACACTATTACATTAAGGAATTCCTGGAAGTAAGAACTTTGAGACTTATATGTCAGAACACGTGATCAATTTTCACTGCAAATAGTGAGAGGTACACCTTATGAATGCTTCCTTAAAAGAGCTCAAATCTCAGACTATGAATTCTAAAGCCTAAGGACAAAATCATATTCAATGTCATCAGTCTCTTGAAATCAGGACCGGAAGATCATAATTTACCAAAAACATTGATAAAAAATAAGAAAAGATCTATTTTATTATAAAGTTATTAGTGGGTAATGCCAGAAAAGGATGTATTGCTGTTACATAAGTAATTCAAAATGCTTGTTAAATGAACACACGTATAAAATTTTATGCACAGATATAGGCATTACTTGCAATTTGGATAATTTTGCTTTCTAAGTGAATAGTAGAGAACAAATATTTTTATAAACACACACATATATATCTGATTAAAGGTACATATACTAACTAACATAATAAAAAGACATACTATTGACATTGTGTTTCTGGCATTGTAGAATAAAATGTAATAATCTATTCTCACTTAGAAGCAAAAAATTCTAATGAAAAATCTAATTTTGACAGGTAAATGAAGCACCTGAAAATACTTACTAACCATTAGAAGAATGTAAAATTTAATTTTCAAAGAATGTTGAGGCTGGGGGCAGATAGTGGTGGGAGATAAAGCTATTCAAGGTGGAATCTAATGAGTGATTCTCCCTGTATAGAATTCCAGGGGACTGGATCTTCAATTAAAGGAAAAAAAAGAGAAGGAATAATTCCCTGTTATTAAACTGCACTAGATTTATGGGGGAGTGATATATACTAATTATTCTTAATAGGTAAGAAAATAAACATTTGCAGATTTTCATATCATCTGGGCCTAGCAATTAGGAAAATGCAAATCAAACTACATTGAGATTTCTTCTCACTTCAATCAGAATGGCAAGAATACAAATAATAATAATAAGTGTTGGCAAGGAAGGGGGGAAAATGTACACTCATACATTGTTGGTGGGACTATAAATTGGTGCAACCACTCTGCAAAGCTATATGGAGTTTCCTCAAAAAACTCCGAATGAGGGGCTGGGGTTGTGGCTCAGGAGTAGAACGCTTATCTAGCACATGCAAGGCATTGAGTTCAATCCTCAGCACCACATAAAAATAAATAAATAAATGTTCAACTACAACTAAAAAAAAAACCTAGGAATAATGAATGATCCAGCTATCTCACTCCTCAGTATATGTCCAAAAGATCCCAAATCTGCATATTATAATGATGTATCCATGTCAACGTTTACAGCAGAACAATTTACAAAAGCCAAGCTATGAAACCAACCTAAGGTGCACTTCAATATATGAATGAACAAAGAAGAATGAAATTATGGCATTTGCCTGAAATGGATGGAACTGGAGATTATCATGCTAAGTGAAGTAAGCCAGATCCAGAAAGTCAAAGGTTGACTGTTTTCACCTATAGGCTAAAGCTAGTCCATAATAAGGGGATTAAAAGAAAAGAAAAGGGGGGATTTCATAAAAATAGAAGATAGTTCAGAGGAGTAGAGACATGAAATTGAGGGGGAGGGAGAAGAGATAGAATAATGGAAGAAGAGTGGAATGAATTTGATCTAACTTTCCAATGTTCATATATGAATATACCACAGTAAATCTCACTATTATGAACATCCACAAAACACTAATTACAAAAGAAACCCTGTAAATAAATAGCAGAAAGATCAGTAGAGGGAAAGGCACAGGGGGAGGGAGGAGAGGAGGGAAAGGGAAAATACTGAGGACTGAATTAGAGCAAATTATATTCCAAGCTTTTATAATTATGTAAAAATGAATCCTAATGTTATGTATAACTAAAAAGAACCCATATGTGATTTTCTCTGAATTTAAATGAACTCTAATGTCCTTACAGAAAACCTCATTTGGTTAGAATCAGTTAACTTGAAGGTTAAGGAAGACTATCATCTATTATTTACCCCATGATTTTTCATTAAGACTAACTTTTATATATTTGTTCTTACTCAGTGAAGACCATTTTAATTGTTTTTTTTTTAAAGGCTATCAGTAGTATTTTAGTTTGAAGGTGTCTGAGTTTGATATTATCCTCAGGAACTTAGAAGAGGAAAATTAAAACACTCTATTTAATATCAAGTCAGGCTTCAAGGAATACTTGGAGATAAAGTTCTGGTGAATGGGAACTTATTGCCAAAATCACAACCACCCAAAGAAACAGGTCAACATGAATGAGCACCAGCAGGGTAAATAAACAACTGAATTGAACTAGTAAGACTTTTAGATATGAGATTTATCGGACTATACAATGGCTACACCTAGCAATTTAAAAACAATTGCTTTAAAAAAGTGGAATAAAATATAATTACTGGTGGTATAAAATTATACTAGACAACTTGGAAGAGAATAAAATGGAAGTTATGAAAAAATATTGAAATAAAAATAATGGTTAGATTTAAGGGATGATTTTATATATTATGAGAAGTGTAAAGAACTAGGTGAAGGATCTGAAAAATTGATCTGAAATGTGGCACAGTGAGAAAAAAAAGAGAAAATATGGCAGAAAAGTGATAAGTAGAACAGAACCTAAATAATCAGTAATTTAGAAGTACAGAACCAGAGAAAGGCACTATTGAAACTGAGTAAGAAATTTGGTAATCTGATAAAAACATCAGATACACTCATGAATCATAACAGAATAAATGAAAATAAGTGAACATAAATCTTTTTCTCATTTAAACTAAGGAATGCTATAGACTAACCAAAAAATTTTTGCAAACAAACACTAGAGAGAAAGAAACTGTGTTTAGATTGATAATCACCCTTTCAGCTATAGAAAAGAAAGCCAGAAAACAATGGAATATTGTGATGAGAGGAAACACTTGTTAATCTGGATTTATATACTTAGCAAAAATAACTTTGAAAAATTAAAAAAAGAAAAAAAGGCACTGTCAGATGAATATAAACCCAGAGAGTTTGTAATAGAAAGATACTCCTTTTAAAAAAATTCAAAAGATGTACTTCAGGGAAAATGAAACCAATTCCACAGAAGATGCAAGAGGGACTGAAGAATAAGGAAAGTGGTAAATATGTGGGTAAATGTTAACAACATTTAATGCACAAAAATACTTCTTTTTTGGTTTAAAATAGGGTAGAACTATACTATCCAATCATTACATATAAGTTAGGAAGCACTGGTTTAGTATAATCCTTGTGTAATGAAGCAAAATTTATATTTTCACATTTTAATAAATTAACTAGCATTCTGACAATATTAAGGTAACCAATTAAAGAATATAAATAGAATGTTTAACTTTCAATTCCTCATACAAGAAACTCCAATAAATACTTATAAAAAACAAAACAAATAATAAACCAAAAAAAAAAGAGAGATGGTGATATAGAAAGTATAAAAACAGAAAAGAAGAAATAAAATACAAATAGATATGTCCCTCTCTTCTGAGCTCTTAATATTTAAATAGTTAGATATTTAAAATAATGACTTAACAAATGTTTTGCTAAAGATTTACTTTCTTTATGCATAAGCAAAAATGTTAAGTTTTATGTATGTTCAGTAAGAGGTTTTAAAATTCTTACAGAAGGATCTCAGCTGTTTTCTTGATAGTGTTTTGTCTTTTGCTAATGTTATTTTCCTTGTTTAAATTTCTATATTTGCCAATTATCTTGGGGCATTAGGACTTAGATCAAATTTAAATAATACCCCTACCATATTTAGCATACAATTTCTTTGCCTGTAGAATAGTACATATTTGTTATTACGTATAGAAAGCCAAGTTAATTTGCATCCAATACTCACGGACACTAGACACAGTAATCTCCATAAAGAGATCATTAAGAAAAGCATGAAAATTTTTGATAAGTTGGGGTTTTGATGCTCTATATAATGCAGAAGTGTTTGGTGACTTGTTATGTGAGTTTTAGAGTGTTTTTGTGATATTTGGAGAAATTGATCTGAATTTTTATATGATTATTATTCCATTTCCTAATTTGATTTATAAAACTAAAAAATATAATTAATGATCCAGTTAAAAGACAAAGAGTTTTTTTCTTGATTAAAACATGAAAACCCTATCTGAAATTTCAGTTTACTGCCTGAAAATGGCAAGATGAAACAAAAACACTTTGGGCACGAAACAGAGTAGAAGATACAGGGACAAACCAATTCACATACAGTCATCTGTTTCTTGATGAAGGTGCCAAAAAACACAATGGAGAAACACAATTCTTGGTTGGAACCCATTTTCTTTCAGTGTTTGAAATATGTTATTCCAGGATCTTCTAGCTTTCAGAGTCTGTGTTGAAAGATCAGCTGTTATCCTGATTGG